>NW_026590062.1:13087827-13145242 GCF_907164565.1 Psammomys obesus | reverse complement strand
GAAGGAAGGAAGGAAGGAAGGAAGGAAGGAAGGAAGGAAGGAAGGAAGGAATTGAAATTACAAGAAGCTGCCCTGGGGATGTTATTTTAGGTCTCACAGTAGTGTTTTCCCTGTGTCATGGTCTAAAAGCCACAGTATAAAATACTGCTAAACAATGCCACATAAACCAAAGCATGAGTAGGAAAACCAACCCCCCCCCCCCCCACAAACCTTACTAGCAACATCAAATGCCCAATGACAAACTCGGAAGATCTCTACAACTCCCTTTATGGATATACAGATAAGCTCCATTTTAAATAAAGTCTGTGATGGCTTGGGTTCAAGCATACTGGGTTCATTCACCAGAATCATACACGTGCGCGCACACACATACACACACACATGCATACACACAGGCACTTATGCATGCACACACAGACACACAGGCACACAGATACACATACAGAGGCTATGGAAAACCAGAAGCAATCAAAACAATGCAATGCAGAAAGGGAAGCTATGTGACTCTTGCCTTTAAAACAAACAAACAAAAACACATACGGCCATAAGGCCACCTCTATTGAGAGAAATATAAATGAACGAAAACTACACAAAGCCCTTTTCTGCTAGAAGAGGGGCAGAAATGCAGGCCTCTGAGGGGTGTATTCCATGGTAAAGCTAGGAAGAAACAGGTACAGACGTAGACCGGGGGGACCGTCCGCTGTGCGCCCTGGGGCCCAGACATTCCACCTCTGAAAATGTCTCCTGAGGGGGACGTGCCAGAGTGCCCAGGGAAGTCTGTGCCAGGTTTGTCTGCTGTGTCCTTTCCAGAGACAAGAGATAGAGAAAAGACAGCGCGGCAGGCTCCACTGAGTAAAGTATCGCAGCCACACTTCAGGATGGCTCCAGCAAGTGGAGGACACCAAGGAAGTCCATCCTGGATGACGGCGCAAACAGAAAATCAAACTTCAAAGTTGGGTGGGCAAGATGGCTCAGTCGGTGACGCTGCCACCAAGGCTGACCTGAGTTCAGTCCCCACGTGGTAAAGGAGAAAACCCACTCTGGAAAATTGTTCCCTGACCTCCGAGCGTGTGTCACAGCACACACCCATACCAGCACGTGAAGTAAATAAATTTTGGGTGATAAAGGCACACAGAACATAGTGCGGGAAAGAAAGGACGCAGGCAGGTACCATGGGATCCACAGGCAGTCTTTACTCTCCAAACCCCGATTCCGTAGTCAGAACCTTGTAAAGCTGGTTGCAGAGATCCTATATTAAAACTCTCAGGGCTGGAGAGATGGCTCAGAGGTTAAGAACACTTGCTGTTCTTCCAAAGGTCCTGAGTTCAATTCCCAGTCAACCACATGGTGGCTCAGAACCATCTATAGTAAGATCTGGTGTTCAGGCAGAATGTTGTATAAATAATAAATAAATCTTTAAAAAAAAAAAAAAACTCTCTGGCTTGGAGCTAACCAGGTGGCTCAGCGGTTAGAGATGCTCTTTCCTAGGACCTGGGTTTGGTTCTCAGCACCCACATGGTGGCTCACGACCATCCTCCTCTGGACTCCCTGGATGGTATTGCCTGGCCTTGTAAATGGGTGGCGGGGTGAGCACAGGGCAGGACCTGAGTGAGCTCCACCAGTACAGGTGGGAGCAAAGACAGAGTCTGGTACCTGATTTCAGTCACATCCGACTTGTCCAGCTTCTGCAGCTCCAGCTTGGCAGCCTCCAGGATGGGCATGACCTCAGCCAGAGCTGTTTCGGCCTCGGCCTTCTCTACAGCAATGATCTTGTTCTGTTCTTCTATCTCCATGGCCTTCTCCTCTGCCAGCTTCTTCTTCTCCTCCGCTGCATGGGGATGGGACTGTGAGAGGCGGGGATGCTGCAAACAGAGCCTAAGCCCTGTGGGACCCTCAAAGCTAGGCATGGCCATGATTTGGGCGAAGCCATGGGGGAGTGGCCACGAGGGAGGAGTGGCCTGGGGGAGTGGTTAGGGAGGCGTGGTCATAGGAAGAAGTGGCCAGGGGGAAGTGGCCAAGGGTCTCTGATCAATGGGATGGCCTCAGGGGCTCACAGAGAGGTCCCTATGTGGCCACTCTGGTCCCATGTCAGCCCCACCTGCCTGGACACGGATGGCCAAGGACCCTGGGGTGACTTGGATGGCTGAAATGAGATGTCTCTCTCTGCCCCTCTCCTACTGTCCTGCTACCTCTTTCTAACGTTTGATTCATTTGTGCTCACGTGCCACAGAACTTGAGTTTCCTCTTTCAACCACGAGAGTCCCCAAGGTCAAACCTAGCTCATCAGGACTGGAAGCCAGTGCCTTCGCCGCTGAGCCTCTCTCCTCCCACTCATACACCCACCCCTCCGTCACAGGGTGCCCTGTGACGGTGACGGTGGCAGATGTGGCATTAAGGCTTGCTAATGGCCGCCTACAGCACAGTGGTCTCTCAGCGGAGTCTTGGAGGAGCCCAGCCACGGCGGCCCACACCAGGCACTTGCCTATGGCTGTGTTGCTGGAGATTTCCTCCAGCAGGGCCTCACAGGCAGCCGACTTCTCGGCCAGGACGATCTTTTGCTCTGCCAGCTTCTGGTTCAGCTCATCCAGCTGGATGGTGGCCTCCTTCAGCTTGTCCAGCCCGCCCTCCAGACGCTTGCACTGTGCTGGGGGCAGACACCACAGGGTCAGGGCGTCCAGGCTCCAGGGCACGACCTTGCATTAGCCTTGATGAGACCCATCCAACAGGAGGAAAAGAAACTCATGCCTACAAGATGCCATAACTTGTTCTAGCTCCCAGATGGCATGGCATTTGCTAGCATGAATAGACTGTTAAACAAACAAATACAAGACAACACAGTGTGCCTTTTTGTTTTGTTTTTCCAGACAGGGTTTCTCTGCGTAGCTCTGACTGTCCTAGAACTCACTCTGTAGACCAGACTCAGAGATCCACGTGCCTCTGCTTTCTGAATGCTGGGATCAAAGGTGTACGCCACCACCGCCAGGCTAACAGTGCATCTCTGAGCCCTTCCTAAAGATCCCTTTCTAAGCAGTGCACACAGGGGACCAGGGGGCACCCAAGGCAAAGAAAACAGACCTGCAAGCACAGGGCCACACAGCCTAAAAGCACGCGGTGTCCTACTCACACCCAAACACAAAAGCCAGATCTGCTCTCTTTTGCCCCAAACATAAGGAAGCCAGACCTTTCAGTGAAGGGTTGTGCTCCTAAGCCCTGTCCAAATGATAACAGCTTTGCCTGCCTGCCCACCCCTGCCAGCCCAGCCCTACCCTGCCTACCCTGCTCTGTCCCTACCCCGGCCTGCCCCCGCCCCCATCCAGCCTCACCCCGCCCCACCCCACCTCGGCCTGATTACCTATGTTGTACTGGGTTTTCTCATCCAGCAGTTTCGAGTACGTGTTGATAAAGTCTAGGTAGTTCTTGGGTGTCACGTAGTTGCTGCGCCTCAGCTTCTGCTGGAACTGCTTGCTGAACTCACCCACTGACTGGTGGACCATAACCACATGCTCCACCAGGTCTTCGATGTTATCTGAGGGGATCATGGAGTTGTCCCCTGGAGAGGAAGGAATGGGAAAAGTGGGGATCAGCAACAGGAAACAGGACGACTGGGGACAGCGAGCACCTGCCTACCATAGGAGGTCCTGGAGCCAGGTCTCAGCACTGCAGAAAACAAACAAAAACCATGTCCCTAGGAAGTGAAATACTGACCCCAAGACTCAAGAACTCCACTCCCAGAAGTGAGTCTTAAAGAACTGTACATAGAGCTCCAAAACGCCGACCCGTGCCAGCTGTCAAGCAGCAGAGTGGTGAGGAGAAAGGACCAGAACAGAGGGGGAACAGTGAAAATACAGCATGCCCTTACAGTGGAGCACTGTTTAGTCATGAATAGAACCAAAGGACTGATGTGAGTTGCATCCAGAAACACTCTACAGAAAGAAAGAAGCTGGACAGAAAGAGACAATGTGCATGTGTCCCCTTACATGAGACACACAGACGGGGGAGAGGTTCATAGAGACAGGAAGTAGGTTAGGGTATCCAGGGCCTGAGGGAGGGGAGAGTCGGTGTTCAGATGGATGCGGTTTAGGATGATGGAAAGTTCTGGGAAGAGATGGCGGTGGTGATTGCATGGCATTATGAATGTAATCAATGCTTCAAGTACATTCAAGATGGACAGAAAGGTAATCTTTACAGTAAATATATTTCCCCTAAACAGCAAGTGACTTCATCAAGAACTTAGTTTAAAAAAAGGAAATGAGCAGCTATTGCTTGTGGCAACTTCTGGGACCTAGTGATCTGTTCCTGGTATTTTCTCTAACACAGAGGCTGACCCTCCTGTCCCAGGGTCCGGAAGCTCTGCCTTTCCCAAGGGTTCAGGCACCATCAAGAGAAGCTAGGGCTTCAAGAGCAGGGGCCCACAACCAACCCCTCTGCCTGGTTCCCCCAGCCCAACATGAAGGCCCCACCCATGGCAGCTGGGTAGATGGACTCAGCCATTCAGTGATGGATCCCAGTGTCCAGCACGCGCTGGCAGAAGGGGCCCCTTCTCGGGAATCTACTAGAATGATTGGTGATCCCTCCCAGAGCCAAGAGCTCATCACTTGGATCAGCTGATGGCCTGGGACACAACATCCTCCAGCAGAACATGAGGGAAGGAGGATCGGACCAAAACCATCAGTACATCCAAGTTCTTCAGATCTGTCTGTGGCTCAGACTACACACAGCCTGATTGGAAAGCTCTGTGGGCAGCCACAGGGATCCAATTCTGCAACAAGATCGCCTCAACTTCAGGAAATACGTTCCAAGGGGAAAGAACTGTAAACAAATTATGAACAGCTTTTCGGGTAGAACTGAATCGCCGCATGCTAGAAAGGTATGGAAATGACTTGCACGCCATGGGAGCTAGCACGCATAGCTACAACAGGGCCAGCAGCCATAGATGCACAGGGCATGCTTGGCCCGCCACTTGTTTTTTTGTGGATAAAGTTTTATTTTAACACAGCCACGAACACTCATTTACAAGTGGTCCTAGGTGGCTCTCAAAGCACACTGTCAGAATTCAGCATCTGTGACAGCAGCACATGTTGCCACGTGGACCTCCCCAGAAGCAGCCTGCCAGTCTCTAAGTCACAACACCACAACAAATGTTCTCTTGGCTTCCTTCCCAGGAGAGCAGCATTATAACTGAGATTGAGGCTTTGGCTTGTATAGAAGGGCTGTTTGTTTATTCATTTTGTTGAGCACACATTTGTAAGGTTGAAACCATTTCCAAAGCCACCCAGTGGCATTGGTCAGAAGTCCTTTCAGTTAGTTCTAGAGAAAAAGAGAAGTTGTGCTGGCAGCACCATGGCGGTGGCCTTTGGTACACTTTTTTTTCTACAAAGAATTGAATAGTAATGGTACCATCTCTATAGCAAGGATGTGACTGTGGAGCTGTGGCATAAAAGGGGCCAAACTCAGAATATTCATGAAGTGGGGGGGGGCAATAAAACCTTATTCATCAAAACAATCAGGGGGCCACGCCTTGTGGACTCCTGATCTCTTCGGACTACAGCAAAAACTACAAACCCAAGCCAGGCTAACAGTACAAAGCTATTCCCTGCCGTAGGGTATTTATGGTGAAGCAATCAGCTGGGCCAGGATTCAGCCAGCAAGCAGGCCCTGCAAGAGCAGCAGCTTACCTAAAAATGACTTGGCAACTGCGTGCAAGGCCTGGGGCGGCCAGGGCATGAACCAGTCGATACCAGTGTTGTTCACCAGGCCTTGGAGAGAGAGAGGGGAGAAAAAGGTTCACTTTGCAACCCAGAGCCACTCGGGCGCATGTGCACGGTCTTCACTGTGCACCAGAGCGGTGGCTCAACCGGGCACGTTCAAATGTGGTTGTGTCTCAGCATCCTGTCACTGTGACCCTGGGAGAGAGAAAAGGGGAGCCCTCCCATGCCTATTGCCAGGAGGACATTAGCCACCCCTCCTGGGGATTGAGAGGGACCAGGGAGGTGTGCCTACAGCGCAGGGTCAACTTTCAGCTTAGTGATACACCCTATGGGACGCTGCCGGTGGGCGTCTGGATGTGACAGGAGCACACCCAGAGCACACGCCATGCTGCCACAACGGTGAAAGACCCACAGGCTTGGCTCCGAGGTACCTGGGAAATTCCTGCACCGGGTCCTCAGGGTGTCTCCCACTGGTGACATGCCCAGGACGATGTGTAGGTTATTGGCGCTTTTTTTCACGAAATATTGCCACACAGACTCCTTGGCCGGGCCCATGCCCTGCTTCAAGGCCTCCTGCCCGATCTGACTGAGGATGTTGTCCTTTTCATCTTCAGCGAAGAGCGCAGGGACAATTCCTGGAGGATGAGGGTGTGAGGGGAGCTAGCTGTCAGACCCCCCTGGGTGCAAAAGGAAGTGATGGAGCGAGGCAGGATGGGAAGAGCAGCAGGTGTCGGTGGAAGTGGGGGCTGGGGTCGGGACTCAACACACATCCACTCACCCCAGATGAAAGTGGTGGGCCTCTGGGCCTTCAGGGTGGGTAGCCAGTGCCCCCACCTACCCTGAGGACTGTACTGGGCATCCAAGTTCCTGTATATGTGCCTCTCACAGCAGATCCTCCCCAGGGGGATTTGCCTCGCAGTAAACAACTGACAACTAATGACAGTTTGCATGGTCACAGCTTGAGGGGAAGGAGCTGGCTAGTTTTAAACATCATCTTGCCACAATGTTCAATGGCGTGGGAACAGAGTCTCTAATGGACTAATTGTCTTAGTCTCTTTTTTTTCTTTGTTATTATTATTTATAATTTATTCACTTAGTATCCTGGTTGTAGCCGGCTCCTCAACTCCTCCCAGTCCTACCTACCCTCCCTCCCTCTTCCTCCCCTATCCCTCTCCTCTAGTCCACTGATAAAGGAGGTCCTCCTCCCCTACTGTCTGACCCTAGCCTGTCAGGTCCCATCAGGACTGCCCGGATCCTCTTCCTCTGTGGGCTGGCTCCAGGTCTCCCCATCAGGGAGAAGTGATCAAGGAGCAGGCAACCAAGTTCATGTCAGAAACTGTCTCTTCTCCCCTTCTAGGGACCCACATGGAAACTGAGCTGTCTATGGGCAACATCTGAGCAGGGGGTCTAGGTCCTGTCTATGCATGGTTTTGGTTGATGCATCAGTCTCTGCAGTCTCTGCAGTCCCTCCTGGGCCCAAGGTTTTGTTTGTTTGTTTTTGGCTTTGTTGGTCTCCTTGTGTGGCTCCTGTAAATTAATTTCTTAATCAATGTAGGATCACTCAGCCCATCACAGGCAGCACCATTCCCTAGGAAGAGGATCCTTAAACTCTACATGCCAAGAGCAAGCCGGAAGCAGGCAGCATGGGTGCATTGGTTTCTCTCTGCCATTGACTGTGGATGTGATGCAACCAGCTCCTATTGCTGTGATGTTCCCTAAAACAACGCACTTTAACCTGGAACCAGAAACCAAATAAACCTACTCCTTTTTATGTTTGGTTTGTTGTTGTTATTGTTGTTGTTAAATCAGCATCTCATTTAGCCCAGGCTAGCCTTGAACTTGTTATATAGCTGAGGATGACCTCGGGCTTCTGACCCTCCTAGGTAGAGCACAAGAGGTCCTGAGTGAATGTGTGTGGCTTGACGTGGTCATGATAAGGGCCGGTGCCTCAGCCCCATGGGGGCGACAGAGCCTTCCTCAGGTCTGCATGCTCATGTCAACAGCGGGCAGGACATTCACTACAGCCCCCGCCCTCCCCTGTTCACAGTGTGAAGACTGCTCCTCCGCAGAGACCGTTCCTCTGGAAATTAGCTACATCTGCCTCCTTGTTCAACACAACACCCTCGGCTTCCGGGGTACTGCAGTTTCTCCATCAGAGATGCCCAAACCACCTTTGGGCACCTCTTTCCGGGTGTCAGTCCTTTCTTCGTTCCCTCACCGCCACTAGTCAAGGACCCAAGCTGTGCAAGAACCACTGCTTCAGCTGGGTGCCGGAGCACGCGTACAGACACGCACATGTGCACACACGCACGCACGCACGCACTATGCCCAGCATATGTGGGTATATTTCCCCTGGTACGGGGCCTCACACATGCTAGTTGAGCGCTCTCCCACTCCGCTACATCCCCGGCCCTCCTGGATCCTTCCCAGGAGTTTACCATACCCGGCCTTGATGCCTCTTCCCCTTCTGACTTCAGCACATGGGACTCTCGCATGGAAGATCGTTTTTCCAGCGGTAGCCTGGCCACTTTTCCCAATATGGGAACACAAGAGCAGGGCGGCAAGAGCCAAGGAGCCCTGGTCTGGAGCAGCCTCTGCAGGCTGCGATTTTGTACATCTTGGACCTGTGCATACCTTGATGTTGGCTCCAGAAGCCGTGCAGACCCTCGGTGGTGCTGGAATAAACTCACCCTTGGGCAGTTTGCTAAAGGCCCACAGGTAAGAGACGAGGCGCCATCTTCCTGGTATTGCTTCCTGAGGCTCCTCCCCTCATCTTGCTATCACAGTGGTCTTTTTGTGTGCTCTGGAGGCTGGGCACCCACCCCTCCCCTGCACATCCCAGACTCTGAGCTTCAAGGACAGCAGAGGTCATGGGTGTTGTATTCCCTGCAAAACCTGGCGTGTGCAGTGGCCGCCTTGGGCCCAAACCCAAGGTCTCTCACAGAGCTGAGACATATATGGCTTTAAGTTCAGGGACCACAGGGCCATCCCTGTCACAAGAATGAGGAAAGCAACCAAGACATCCAACTGAGAAGAGGAAGTAAGCTTGGGATGCCCCATCCTGAGGACCGAAGGGACTTGGGGAAAAACAGACTGTCAGGCTTGTCTCAGACTGAAGTGGCAGAGGACAGGACATCCCGGCCAGGTGGGATGGTGGGCCAGTGTGGCCAGTGGGCAGGCACTACCTGAGGTCAGCATGTTGTTGATGAGTTCCAGGAAGCCCTCCTCAGCCACGTGAGCATCTGTGAACAGGAAGATCATCATCTTGTTCTCCAGGCCCAGCTTCAAGTACAGGCTTTTCAGATCATCCCGGAAGTTATTCTCCGAGTAGCCTCGGCTCAGCAGGATCTCAAACACCTGGGGAAATAGAGGGGCCACATCTGAAGAGGCAGGGGAAAGCTCAGAGGTCGTCAGGAGAGCGCATGGGGTTTGCATGCCCCAAAACATGACATCACACAAGGGGTACCGGCAGGGTAGCCAGCCGGATGATTGACGAGTGTCCTGTGTGTGTTGCACCTGTGTGTCAGGGTGTGGAGAAGTTGTGTGCCCCTACATAGAGCCTGAGTGTGGAGACAGGAAGACATGGAAGGGAGCTGGCAGTTTGGGGAGTCACAGGGAGGAACAGCAGGACACCTGCGACAGCAAAGGCAGGTGCTGGTCACAGGGACCTACAACTAGACTAAAAGCACGGTGTGCACACTTATTGGCGCTCCCTGAGGCAGTTCTGTCCTTTCTGAAAGACCTGCATTGACTTTTGTTTACATGTGTGCTTTTATGTCTGCAAGTGAAGCGCATGCATGCAGGTGCCTGAAGAGGCCATGGGAAGGCCATGAATCTCCCGGGGCTGAAGCTGCTGGGAGCTGGGAGCTCAAGTCAGATCCCACATCCTACTCTTTTTTTCTTTTTCTTTTCTTTTCTTTCTTTTTTTTTTTAGACAGGGTTTCTCTGTGTAGCCTTGGCTGTCCTGGAGCTCACTCTGTAGACCAGGCTGGCCTCCTCGGACTCACACCCTGGTCTGTGAGTTCCTGACACATGCCACCACCGCCCAGCTCCACCCCCTAAAGGGTCTTTAACAGGATCCTTCTCACCTCACAGCCTGCTGTGAAGGCCGCCAACTTGGCCAAGGACTGCTTGCCGGAGCCCCCCACGCCCACCAGCAACGCGTGGCCTCGGTCCATCCGAATGATGCGGTGTACTCGAGTCAGGTGCTCCAGCGCGTCGTCAAACAGCACCAGGTTCATCTTGGTGTAGATTTCATTGTACTCCTCCAGGATTTCCTGAGGGGAGAGGGCAGACTCTCCCTTTCATGCCAGGAAAGATGAAGACGGAGAGAGCTGTCTTGCCTCAGCATCCATGGCTGAGGAAGTAACGCAATTATTAGGACACGTGGGGCCGGAGGCCTAAGGTCCAGCATCAGAACTGCAGTAGGCTGGACCTGGAGCAGGAGTGATGGATAGCTCAGCAGGGAGAAGACACCCTTCCCAGGATCCAAGTGCAGGCCCCAGCACTCACATCAGGTGACACACAAATGCCTATGCCTCCAATTCCAGGCAATCTGACACCTTCTTTCAGCCTCTATAGGCACACACACGCCCTCAGCACATACATAATTAACAATAAAATGAATCTAGCCAGACTGTCGCCTTTAATCCCAGCACTCGGGGCGGGGGGGCAGAGGTAGGCAGATTTCTGAGTTCAAGGCCATCCTGGTCTACACAGAGGAAACCCTGTCTCCAAAACAAACAATAAAAATAAGGTGTCAACCTGCTCGAGCGAGCCACAGCCCATTACAGACAGGAGAGATGCTGGAGCACCAAACACCCCCGAGACCCGGGGTGCGCTCTTTGGGAAGACAGAGCTGCAGGTGGGCGGTCCACACCTCGAACAATGCCTTGGCCGCCTCATAGTCCTGGATGTCTTCATAAATTCGAGGTTCCTCCTCATGCAGCGCCGTCCGGAAGTCCCCAAATAAGATGGGGTCCCTCATTACTACGTCAAAGTCCTCTTTAAATTGCTCCATCACCAGCTCCTCTATGTGTTCTTGAACCTTGAAACAGAATCGGTGGAGGCCCCAGAGAGGGCCATAGTTGCATGCATTTGGCAGGGAAAGACAATTTGTCATTGTCAATGGGATTAATTTGCCTAGACCTTCCCCAGTGGCGCCTGTCCTGGGAACACCCTGTATGAGAACTACATGGCTTCCTCATGGTTTTTATCTTTCCTAAAGCCTCTTGTTGGTAGTGGGGGCGGGTTTGTTGGGTTTTTCAAGACAGGGTTTCTCTGTGTAGCCTTGACTGTCCTGGAGTCGCTTTGTAGACCAGGCTGGCCTCGAACTCACAGAGATCTGCCAGCCTCTGCCTCCCTGAGTGCTGGGGTTACAGGCGTGCACCACCGCACCCAGCTTGGTGGTGGTGGTAGGTTTTTGTTTTTGTTTTTAATGAGATTTACTTATGTATTTGTGGTGAGGGGCCACGTGTAGAGAGGTCAGACGGTAACTTCTGGGAGTCATGTCTCTCCCCCTACTACATGGGCCCCAGGAATGAGACTCAGCCCAGCCAGCTTGGTCCCAAGTGCCTGCTGAACCTTCTTGCTGGCCCCACTGCCCTGAGTTCTACTCAGACGTTGCTCGGGGTTCTCCTGCCCACCAAGGTGACCGAGAATGCTCACCAGCTGCTTGTCTTCTTCACTGATGAGCCGGTCATGGAAAACCCGCAGGCACTCATTTCTCCATACCCTTACCATCTGCGTCACCGTTTGGAACCTAGGTGAGGGGAAGGGCAATGCTTTTGGCAGCTGGGTCCCCTGGGGAGGGAGGAGCTCAGGTGTGTGGAACACAAGAGCCACATCCCTAAAAGCCTCACGGTCCCTTTCCAGCCGGAAGCTAGCAAATTAAATCCAGGGTCACACGGTCATCGCCTACGGCTCATCCATCCATAAGGAAGGAGCCTTCCTGTCGGTCACATAAACAGTCCAAAGCCCAGGTCTACATGCTAGGATGCGTGAACTTAAAATCAGCCTTGCTGGGTAGTGTTGGCACATACCTTCAATGCCAGCACTTGGGAGGCAGAGGCAGGAAGATCTCTGTGAGTCTGAGGCCAACCTGATCTACAGAGTAAGTCCAGGACAGTCAGGGCTACACAGAGAAACCCTGTCTCAAAACCAAACCAACAACAAATCAAACATGGAGATGCTCCTTTTCCTGGCCCTATTTTCAGAACTTTCTCTAGTTCCCAGCAAAAATCCATCACCCCACCCAGAAGCGCAGAAACGGGGAGAGCTGCTACTCCTCTAAAGCATCCTCGGCTCTCCAAGGCAGGTTAGAGCATGTGAAGGACTCTACTGTTTTCAACGTCACCAGTTCCTAGCTCAAGTCCACACAGTTCAGTTCTTCCTGTGTATCCACAGAGACCGAAGCAGGCAGGGAAAGAGGGCAGTCTGGTGGACCCAAGGCTTTTTTATAAAGAGTCCCAATTCTTTCTGTACTGTGTCTGGGGTCTCCTGAAGGCTCAGGCATCCTCCACTCAGCTGGAAATACTGTAGCCAAATGAGCCACAGGCTCTGCGCAGCCCCAGCCTGAGCTAAGCAGCAAAGCTGTCCCACCCAAAGGATCAAAACACCCTACACACCTGAAGGCAGCTGTTGCCCTAAGGCAGTGGCTCTCAACCTCTAGCCCTCTCCTACCTTACTCTTTGAGGGAGGGTCTCTCCTTCTCTCCTGCACTCTTGAGCGAGGGTAGTCCCGCTAGCCACTTGCTCTGGGGATCCACTAGAATGCCAGGCAGGCCACACACCATCTGAAGATCTGAGATCTAAATTCACACTTGACCTGCACCATCTCCAGGCTGACATCTGTCCCTTCTTGATTTTGATTTTCTGAGACAAGATCTCATGCGCAGCAAAAAATGATGAAAGTCTCCCAACCCTCTAGCCCAGTGATTCTCAACCTTCCCAATGCTGCAACCCTTTAGTTCCTTATGTTGTGGTTATTTCCAACCTCCAATGAAATAAAATTATTTTCATTGCTACTTCAAAACTGTCATTTTGCCACTGTTATGAACCACATTGTAAATACCTGTGTCTTTCAAGGGTCTTAGGCGACCCCTGTGAAAGGGTTGTTCAATCCCCAATGGAGTTGTGACCCACATGTTGAGAATCACTGCCCTAAGCGTTTATTTGTTTCGACATCAACACAACCAACGGTGCCATGTGGCTCACTGACACCTTTTTTTTGAGCCATCTGATTCATCGGTAAGTCCTAACAAAGCCATCAGACCTTTAAGGTTTATTTTAGTAAAAACAAACACAACCTTCAAAACTCACCGATCTGGATTAGTGAGGACAAGGCCATTAAACACTCTGGAGAGGTCTCGAAGATTGAAGATGTAATGGAACTTGGAAGGGGTGGGAGGTAGATCTTGAACAATGACTTTGTAAAGTACTAATGTGCAAAATGTCAGCCTTCTGCTCACTGCCTTGATGCTCTCGTTAAAGTTCTAAAAAAAAAAAAAAAAGGATTAGCAAGATGTGGTATTTTCATGCTGGAACAGTATTTGGTCAGGGAAAGTAATGAAGCACTGATATGTGGATGAGTCTTGAACATTTGGTGCAGTTGGGCGTGGTGGCGCACGCCTGTAACACCAGCACTCACGGAGGCAAAGGCAGGTGGAGTTCTGTGAGTTCAAGGCCAGCCTGGTCTACAAAGTAAGGCCAGGACAGCCATGACTACACAGAAAAATCCTGTCTTGAAAAACAAAACGAAGGAAGGAAGGAACGAAGGAAGGAAGGAACGAAGGAAGGAAGGAAAGGAGGGAGGGAGAAGGGAGGGAGGGAGGGGGGAAGGAAAAGGAAGAAAAGAAAACTTTGTGCTAAGTGAAAGAAGTCAGGCCACTGACACGAAATACCACTGGCAAATGGGGCCTGAGATGGAAGTTAATGGCTTCCAAGGATTGGGAAAGAGGGGAAGTTGTGGTGGGTAGAGGTTACCTTTGGGGGGGGGGGGGGAAAAAAAGGAAAAAGCTGTATTCACACAATGAGAATAGTTAGGCAAGACTGAGTGGACCAGATGCCTCTGAACTGCATGTGTTAAAATAATGACTTTTACATTATGTGAATTTTACATTTTTTAAAAGGTGTGTGGCAGCTCACCATCTGGCCTGCTCTGGCTACCCTGCGTGCTGTTCAACACTTTGATGTTGGGTATGTGGGATATGATGTCATCTGTGCTTAAATAGTTCCTTCTGCTCCTCACACCTGACCTCGGGTAAGGAAATCAGGCCTGCACACACTCTTGCCCGACATGCCCTCCTCATGGGTAAAGCCCAGTTACCGAGGTGTGGCCCTTCAGGACGGAGAAGTAGATCAAGTGCAGGGACTCCTCCGATGGGAAAGGGACGTTGAAGACGCTGAACAATGAGAGGAACCTGGGGTCCACCTCATTGCGGCCACCTCCTGCCTTCCCCATGGCAGCGATGAAGCCCAGGTCACGGATACTCTTACAATTGAGTTCTTTCCCTCGGTCATATAAGTAGCCCTTTTCCAGGAGCAGCTTCAGCAAGGCGATGGGCTGCTGGGTGCCATACTCGTCCACCTGGTAGTTTTTTTAGAGGGGAGAGAAACGTGGTATCAAGAAGCAAAGCTCAGCGAGGCTGGGCTGACCTCAAAAGCTCACCTCTGCCATTTCTCCCTGAGCATCCTAGGCTGGCCCTGTGAGGAGTCTCAAGTCAAGAACTGAGGTGTAAAGCCTGTCTCTCTCGCTACACTGTGCATTCCATGAAGGCAGCAACTGCTGAGGGTTACATACCTCGTATCACCAGTTTCCCGGTGATGTTCAGCAAATGGAGTGGATGGATGGATGAGTGGAGAGATGGGTATATGAGTGGACAGAAGGAGAGATGGAGGGAAGCATGGTGTGCATGTATCTGGATGGATTGGATGGGTGGATGGAAATGGATGGGTGGTTGGCTGAATGAGTGAGCGGATGAATGGACAGATGGGTGAGTAGGTAGTTGGATGGTGGGTGCGTGGGTGGATAGGTGAGCAGGTGGGTGGATAGATAGGTGAGCAGGTGGGCAGATGGTATAGGAGACCATGTCACAGAGTGAGGAGGCCTGTGTGAGAGGAACGCTGAGAGCCCCCCCCCCCCAGCTGCCTCCCACGCCAGGGAGGGTTAAAGGTACACATGCTCAGAGCTAAAGAGAAGGCTCAGTGGTTAAGAACATTTGCTGCTCTTTCAGGGAATCAGGGTTCTTTTCCCTGCCCCTTGCCAGGCAGCTCCCAGACACCAGCTCCAGGGGATATGATACCTTCTTCTGGTCTCTTTGGGCACAGGCGGCATCATATATACACACAGGTACACACCCACAAAAATAAATAAAATTAGTCTAAAAAACCCAAAACTCTTAAAAATGTACACACTTCCACCAGCCAGTGGTGGCGCACGCCATTAATCCCGGCTCTCTGAGGGAAGACACTGCTGAGGCAGTGGCGGGCAGATCTCTGAGTTCGAGGCCAGCCTGCTCTACAGAGTGAGTCCAGGACAGCAAGGGCTACACAGAGAGACCCTGCCTCAAAAGGCCAAAAAAACAAACAAACAAAAAAATAAAAACCATGAATTTCCACACATGCCCGCCCGCCTGCCCACGTGAGCCGGGACCACCTTCGGCATGTTCATGTCATCCATGAACACCAGCAGGCGCTTCCCCATGGGTGGCCCATAGGTGTCCTTCGTCCGCTTCTCCACGTTTGCTTCTAAATTTCTCTGGATGTCCAAGGACGTGGTGCGCGAGGAGAAGCTGACCATGAGCACAATCTGCAACATAGGAGACAGGAGATAGCTGGCTTCCCAGCTACCACTCCTGGGACAGGTGCGGGCCTGGGTTTCCTCATTTCTTAAGAGCTAAAGCCAGAGCTGGGCATGGTGGCACACTCAGGAGGCCATCACACTCACAGAGGCAGGAGGACCTCTGTGAGTCAAGGCCAGCTTGGTCTACCAAGCGAGCTCCAGGCCAGCCAGAACTACGCCGCCGCGAGACCCTCTCTCAACAACAGCAGTATTGTCTGTCCTTCTGCTACATTACAGGTTGCCACATACCCCAATAGCCTTAGGGTAATGCAGGCTATGGAAAGCTGTCCCCAAGGCCGCACTGTCTTGAAATCAAAGCTACTGTGGGTCCCCATGGGAAACCCTTACAAGGTCAGAATCACTAGCACCCCCTCCTTGAAGGGTAGAGGGCTCCAACGACCCTGAAGGTCCCCAACCGTCCCTACGATGTACAGCCAGTCAATCACCCACGGCCCACCCTGCTTCTGTGAGTGACTCCATCACACGCGTTTGGCTCGCCAAGCGGCACTCGGGTAGAATCATTTCTTGGTTCTTTCTAGCCGGGTGATCAGAAAGAAACACCCAGGAAAAGCCACATGATGGTATGTGAGAGGCCAAAGTGTTGCTCTCCCTGGGTGGCCCCCGAAAGGGCAACTGTCTGATCTTTTGAAGCCTGGAAAGGCGACTTTAATGAAACCTGCTGGACCTCTCTCCGTGGCAGAGAAGTTTGAAACATAAACTGCGTTTAAGGCAACTGACCGTTAACCAGGAAGCCAAAGAAAGCATGAGTCCCTGACGAGGCTCCCCCTGGCCCTGTAACTGGAAAGAGATTCCCATGCAATCTCGGGCACGTGGACAAGGGCCCCTCTTTGTTTTTGCTTTTTGTCTGTTTTTTTACAAAGAGACGGGGTTTCTCTGTGCAACCCTGGCTGTCCTGGAACTCGCTCTGCACACCAAGCTGGCCTCAAACGCTAAAGATCTGCCTGCCTCTGCCTCCTGAGTGCTGGGATCAAAGGGCATGCACCACCGCTGCCGCCACCACCCAGCTAGCGATGGACTCTTATCCCTCTGGAACCATAAGCTCCAAATCTTTCTATAAGCTGCTATGGTCCCAGTGTTTACCATAGAAGAGTACAGTGATGGACTAAATCAACCAAGGCAGATGGAGAGAACAGAAAAACTGTGAAAGCTGGTAGAGGGAAACAGAGAGCATGAATGGGTCCCTTGGGGTGACAGTGTGCGAAGAAAACCCCGCATCCTTCTTGCCACCTCAGTATATGCTCATGTTCCCTTTGTCCACCTTCGTGTGCCCTGTCAGTCCCCAGAGAGTTGCTGTGTGAGCTTCGGCTTGACCTATGCTGGATCCTGGCCTGGGGCCCTGTTCAGAGCAGACCTGCCCATGTTTGACCACATTCCAGGATGCACAGAGGGACGACAGAGAATGTGGCAGCCAACCTCCACGCTAGCCCTTTATCACCCGAAGCCCACGTCCAGTCAAGGGGCTCAGAGGCTTTCCTTGTGGCCCATGTAGTATGGCAGAGTATGAGCAAGCGGAGCCTCCAAGGCTGTGTTGAGCTCAGGCCGTGTTATTGTATAAACAGTGCTGTCTTTTGGGCACCGAGAGACCCCGTTTGATGAGCTACCCTTGAGTCCATTCAGTAGAGAGGATTTCTATAACCCATGGGAGGGGCCCCCAGAAATGGCACCATCCGTCAGGGACCACCCATCCAGCACAGGCTGATAAATGACCTATTCCTGGGAACAGGAAATAAACTGCCCTATATGTTTACTGGAGAGAACCAAACCCGGGGGCGGAGGGCATGAGTGTGTCAAAATAACGTCGGGGAAACCAGGGAAACCCAAGGACTTATCACATACACCAGACCAAAGAGAGTCCTTGTCTGGACCCCACAAAGTAATGGACAGCCAATACTGCACATCCTGGTTGCACACCAACCAATTACGTAACACATGGTATGTGCACCAAGAACCAGGGACTCGCTGACTTGGCTCTGTCACAGAATACTCAACAGACACGGTGGCCTCTGTGTGGTCACTTGAATTTCCACCATGAAGGAAGCCGGTTGCTCTTGGGTGTCACCACAATGGATGGACTACGCCCTAGATTCTGAGTGGGGACATAATCCTTCATCTCATGTTAGCGAGCCTTGGAGGGACCTCTCAAACACTTATCAAGCCATTTTCGGGAGAACAGACTCAGGGGTTCTAGAGAGAGGCTTTTCTTTTAGGAGAGTAGGACTTCCTCTGGCAGGCTTGCTCTCTCTCCCCATGTGCCGCTCTCCACTGCGCAATGCTTGCGCATACTGAGAAGGCCCTCATCTGTCAGACGCAGCACCATGCTCTTAGACTTGCTGGCCTCTGAGAGCTGAGCCAAGCAACGTCTATTCTCTGTGGGTCTGAAGTCTTTCGTTATAGCGAAGGTCTGAGACAAACACAGTCCGTCATTCCTGGGAGACGGCCTCACAGTGAGGACCCAAGGCCTCCATCCACATGAATTGCTGGCTTGGAAGACGATCATCCAGCCCCAGCCAGGCCTTCAGATGAACACAGCTTTCACCAACACTTACAATTTCGTGAGAGAACCAAAACTCAAGTCAGCCAGCTAAGCTGCATCAGACACCTGACTCGTGGAAACTGAGAGGCAAGAAGGGCTGTGGCCTTAGGCCACCGAGTGCTGAGGTGACTTGTTACACAGCAACTGCTGGCCAACACGAACGGACACTTACGTTGGTCTCCTCACTCAGGTTTCTGAGGAAGTTCTGGGTAGTGGCCGTCTTGGAAGTGCCAGATTCACCCACAAAAAGAACAGGGTTCTTGATTTTAACCATCTGCTCTAGAATCCAGGTGGTGCGGGTGGTGTCTACAGTGTGAACTGGAAGACAGAGGAATATGAGTGGCGCAGGAGCACCGAGCATTTGGGCACTGGGCGTTCACACAGAGTCCTATGATTCCGGTAAGGGACAGGTGGGCCTGGAGAGGTGGCTCGGAGGGTAAGAACCTTGCTCTAGAAGCATGAGGACCTGAGTTCAAATCCCCAGCACCTACATTAAAAGCTGTGTGTGGCTGTGTGTGCCTTAGACTCCAGCATCCGGGAGGTGAAGACAGGCTGATCCTGAGAGCTTGCTGGCCAGTAAGGGTGGCCAGAACGAGCTTCAGGCTCGGTGAGGAGCCCTGTCTCAAGGCAAGAAAGCACAGAGCACTATAGGAAGACAGTTGACAGCCTGATCCTGTTTTCACAAGTGTGCATATGCCTGCACCATACATACATGCACACGCGCGTGCGTGCGCACACACACACACTCACACACACACATACACACACGTAGTCTTGGTTTAGTTTTTCAAGACAGGGTTTCTCTGTGTAGCTCTGAATGTCCTGGAACTCACTCTGTAGACCAGGATGGCCTTGAACTCAGAGACCCACCTGTCTCTACCTCCCACGTGCTGAAATTAAAGGTGTCCACCACCACTGGGCATTTTGATTTGTTTTGGTTTTAAGCCAAACTCTGGCTGCAAAGGCAGATACAGGTCAAAGCCTAGGCTCAGTGTCCCTGTCATTCCCTGGCTGTCTGGAGGTGTGACATCTGCCTAATCAAAGTGTGTAACTGAGTATGACACATCTCTGTGGCAAAGTGACTGTGGCAATGGCCCAGCGCCCGCCGCCCCGCTTCCTGAAATCAACTGATTTGCTGTCAGAACGAAAGCCCAACTTCTCCCCGACTCCCCCCCTCAGGCCCCCCACAGGACTGATTTCCTGAAAACCTCTGCTAAAGGCAGTGTCACACAGCACAGGCAAGTTGGGCCCACCCACTCTCCCGTGGGAGAGTTTCAATCCCAGAAGGGTCCTGAGGAAACACAGGGGCCTCGCCACATCAGCTCCAGCCCGGGCACTCCCACTGTGGAATCACACGGTGTGGAGCAGGACCCTTCAGGCCCACGCCCGCTGCTGTGGCTGCCTTCCGGCCCTCCCTGCACACAGCCGGCTCTGAGGCTGGAGAGCCCTAGGCCATGCAAAAGGAAGTAGAGAACCGGTCTTCGTGTGCATCAGCTTGCCCAGAGAAGCCCAGACCACAGCCACACAGAGGTATCAGAGGCATGGAAAACAGAGAGACCCCAGGACCCGTGGTGCCAGCTCTAGTCACTGCCACCCAGTCCCCTGGATGGCCAGTGAGGCCACGGTCTTCTTCTCAATGCCTGCTCACACCCTCTCTCTCATACCCACTCACACCAGGAAGCTGAGCCCAAGGCTGGAGCTTACACACCCAGGATGTCGACAAATTTCTTCTGGTGGTCGTGAATGTACTCGGGAACTAGCTTGTTCCACGGGATCCAGAAGTTCCGCTTAGGGTCAAAGTGAAAGTCGTACAGAGTGGGAAGTTGCCCTGCAAGGGACAAGGGTCCACATAGCTTTGGTCATAGACGTGGGAACGGGATAGATTCTGACATATCGGGAATGAGTTAGGGGCCTGTACACGCGGTACCTGCTTGCCACCCTACCCCTTCATGGGACAGACACTCGGCGAGGACTCAGAATCTACGCCGTCCTTGCGTGGGTCAAGTCTCAGAATTCTGAACCAGCACTACCTGTTTGCATTTAGCCACCAAGCCTTCCCTTTGGACACAACCATGGGGCACAAAGCCATGTCCCGAACCTAACAGAAATTGGTGGCCCAAGCAAGAGGAGATAGAGGCAAATAAACGGACAGCTTGGATACAGATGCTGAACTCAGACTGGAGAAGTACAGGTATGACCCATGACCCATGACCCATGACCCACAAGGGCATCTGCCAAAGACAGGATGGGAAAGAGGTGGAGAAGCATGGTGTCAAGGATAACTGCAGAGCTGGAGCCCCGCCCACCATCTGCATAACCCTCCCCATCCCATTTCCTCGCCAGGATCCTGATTCATACGTGTGCCGTGCCCACCCATCTCTGGGACAGACTACTTCTCTGAGCAGAAGGCCATTTGTGGGCTTATCTGCTTCTACTGAGGGGTGCACATGTTTGTGCAAAATCTTAAACCCTTCCTTCCTATGGTGCCTTCCTGTGACTGACCTGCCTGTCTATGAGACAGATGGGGGAGCCCCGAGAGAAAAAACAGGGAATCCTGGAGGGTATCAAGTGTGAAGAGGTCAGCCAGAGCTGGAGCATAAGGGTCCAGTGTAAGGAAGTTTGGGTTTCTTTGTACACTCAGTTATGTTATAGAAATATGTTTTGGTTTTAATCCCAAGTGTGGGATTTTAGTTTGGGCTTTGGTTTGTTCACAGCTGATAACTTGTCTCATGCAGGGCATGGTCCTTGCCAACTGGTAACGGCCTGCCTCGGGCAGTGTGGAGAGGGGCATGGTCTAGGACTCTGATAAATTCAAGAGCTGGGAGAGATAGCGTGTCCCGTGGTGGTGGCATGGTGGCATGGTGGCGTGGTGGCGTGGTGGCGTGTGGCAGGTGGCAGTTTTGAGAGGCTAGAGATAGATGGCAGCTGAGGTTTGGAGCAGACAGATGGAGAAATATGCTTTGTGGCACAGCAGCTTGGAGGAGACTGCTTGCTAACATGGAGATGGGTACAGCCCCCCAAAAGAACCCATCAACCCCAAACAGCCGGGAGAAGGGGTCTGCATCCCGTCTCCCCACCAATCTTCTCTCTCCTACCTAGGTTTGGGGGGTTGGAAGGAGAGGCTTTAAGAAACCCAAAATAATAAAGTAGAATTTTTTTTTTTTTTTTTTTTTTTTTTTTTTTTTTTAATGAGAGCAACAGTCCAAGATGGCGCCAGAGGGGCAGCCTCCTCAGCAGTGGTGTCCAGGGGTTGGTCTGCTGGAGTGGGCAACATACTCGAAGCCCTGAGTGTAGGGGTGGCTGTGTCACACAGGCTGCAAACCCACACAGGCAGGGGCAGAGAAAAGCCAGTGCACTTCCTCTACAAACCTGCACGATGACCCCTCTACAAACGGGTCCCCGATGCCTACCTGGCAATTCTCCAGGATGGGCCCAGATCCCTTCCAAGTCCTGAGTGGGCATGGACGAGAAGCGCTTAATGGCCTCGTCAAACTTAGCCCTTCCCTCCTCTAGTAGCGAGGAGCCCAGGGAGCAGTAGAGCGCCTCCAGGAAGAAACACTCCAGCAGGTCAGGGTCCTCGGTCTCCACTTCTAGGAGCGAGTCCATCATCTTGGTTAACTGGGTCACCTGGTCAGAAACAAACAAACCTGCCTCAGCCTTTCTTCCTGACCTCCATGACTCTACCTTGCCCCTGGGGTCCCCTATCCCCACAGTGAAAGGACCTAGACCCGCCATGTTGGTTTGGACACATGGAGCCTGGCACCGAGAATTGCATGGGGTCACAGGAATGTTCCCTTACAGTCACCCCTACTCCCTTTAAGCCCCTCCCCCACCTCACAGGTCCTTTGGCGAGGCCGAGCATCCTGGGGGCACTGCTTGACAAAGTTCCAGCGCCTGGATGCCCTGGGTTGACCCTTCACTGCCTTTGGTGGACATTTCTTACTGTTAAGGGCCTCTCTCCAAAGGCAAGAGTTGGAATGATTTAACCAATGCTGGTGTTAATAAAAAATAATAAAACTAATGCCGGTTCCCTGGGGAAAACAGCTATGCAGAAAGGTGAGGCTTCCATACAATCTATTGAGATTTACCATTAGATTATTAATACATGATATTAGTGAGCACGATATAGAGGATTTGAGAAAAACTGTTAAAGAAGAAAAACTTAGGGAAATTTTGGAAGCTGACAAGCTGCAACTGAATCACTAGGCTTTTACGTTCAGCTTCAGAAACAAGGAACTAGTGTGGCAGGGAGAGATTGTAATCATGCCATTACTGACACACCTTGGTACCTTCCTGAAGGTAAAGCAAACAAGTTTAGAATCCCCGATGTTCTGTCCTTTACAGGATGGTAATAAAGATAGCAACTGTATTGAAACAAGGGTTCATGACAGAGTCACAGAGACAGGCATTTGGGCCCAGAAACTGCCTGCCTTCCTGGACAAATTTGTCAGACCAGGATTTTTCTGATATTATAGAAAGGCAAATGGACAGACTGCCTCTGAGCAAAAAGGCTGCACGATATTTTTTTTTTAAATCCAAGAAAATGATGATAGTTTTTTTTAATATAAAAGAAAAATAGAGGACGGAAAGGAAGAATCAACTTAGATTGAACTTTTGAAGGAAGATAAGTTTGATGTAACAGGTCGAAGGAAATAACTTTTGATCTATTAATTCTGTGCCAACCTGAAACAGAATCAAACTTGAATAGTCATCCTGTCTAGCATTTTTATAACTGAAAGGCTTTATGACACCAATAATGAGGAAGAAAACTTTGAGTTAAAAGAAAACTGATTTTGCCATAATGTTAATTTTTAGTTCTTATGAAATTTGCTGTTCGCTTGCTTTGTTTCTTTTGTTTTCACATACTTATGTAACCAAGGAAGACTTAAAGCTATGTAACCAATGATTAAAGTTTCTGAGGAAAGGATTTTGTGTATAGATAAAGCTTGCAAGAGACACAGGCTGTCAGGGCAGGTCAAGCCATACCAAGATGCTTCCATTCTGTCCTGTCCATCATGAAGTGAAACTGAGTGGTGTCCCGAGTCTGATCCTTTCGTCCCCCTGTCCTTCCTTCCCTCGTCACTCTTGCACCCCCCCCTCCTTCAAGCCCTTCCCCCATCCAGGGCTAGGCCGGGGCAGGCCATCTCTCGGGAAACCTTCCTTTCACCCTCAGCAGTGATGTGTTCTTACCATATTTAGGTCCGTCTGAGGAACCACCATCTTCAGTCTATCCCCTTGTCTGCCATCCACTATCCCCTCTATGATCAGGTCCATGAGTGGAGGCACATATTTCTCGAAGAGGTCATTTAAATGCTTTTGCTCCACCTATGGGGGAGAGGTCCAAATCCTTTCCAAGGGTCCTTTTAACTGGCAGCTCATCCTGAGAAGCCCTGAGAGTTAGCTGCTGATGGCTTCAGCAGGGGCGGACCCCAGGGCCGGCGCCTTCTGTGTGGAGAGAGAGCCTCTCTTTATGACTCACTCATTGTACCCACACCTGGGATGGAGGATAACACGTCTCTTTCTACAGAAAAGGAGCTGATGGTCTGAGAGTTCACAATGGGTCATTCTGCAGAGCTTAAAGTAATAGGCGCGCAGGCTTGGCAGTTAAGATGGTGCTAAGGCTGGCGATGCTCCAGCAGCTAAGAACATTTGTTGCTCTACAGAGGACCTGGATCCAAGTCTCCACACCCACGTGCTGGCTTCACAACAGGCTATGACCTGGTCCCAGGGGATCTGACAGCGCCTCATCTGACCTGGCCATCAGGCATGCACTTAGTGTACATACATACAGGCGAAATACTAACACACACAGAATAATCAAATGAAGATTCTTTTTCAAGATGGCGGACAACTCTTGTAGAGGATCTAAGTTCAGGTCCCAGGACCCAGGGGATCCAATGTCATTTTCTGGACAGTGCGCTCATATGCATGATGGTGCATGTGCGAGTGTGCATGTGTGTGCATGTGTGTACATGTGTGTGTACTGTGTGTTCTTAATCAAAAGTAAAGTCAATCTTAAGAAAATAAAACGAACAAGCTAAGGGCTGGAAATAGCCATTCAACATGGTGTCAGTGCCAACCAAGGGACTCATGGGGCCTTATGGGTCCCATAAAGAAAAGCCCCCCATAGGACATTGCTTCCAACGGCCCGGATGTGTTTTCCCTTGGCTGTCTCTTCTGTGGGATAATCATGTTCTGGTTTCCAGTTCTCACCAGTCTAGTGCCCGTCAAGAGAGACATCCAGACCACCTGTGAAAACGATGTCACAGGCTTCTGGATGTGATTAAAGCCACCACCTTTGGATAAATCCTGCTGTCAAGACGGGATGCAATGAGCAGCCTAGTGGTTAGCTGCAGCCATCAGATCTCAGCTACAGGGCAAACTGCTTCCTGGGCCCATCACACTCATGCAGCTAAGCAAAAGCCCAGTGTGGGCGTCCTGTCTCTCCATGACCAGGCTCACCTCAACCAGGTTTGCACACTGAAACCCAGGATCCCCTGGGTTACATCTACTGGCTCCCATCATGTCCTCTCTCATGTATTGTCTCTCGCTGTGCTCCCAGCCTCGAAGCGCACTAGAGTAGGTACAAAAGAAACTTACCCACGCAACCAAGGATGCCTCTTAGCTGCCTCTCTGCAGACATTTCTTGATTCCTGGCCCAAGCTGTGAATACCTTTTCCCATCTCACCGGCACACGTGGCCCAGAGGCTCGCCGGGCTGTGAGCTCAGGGACAAAGGGCTCTCTCCTACGGCATCCCCTGTCCAGCGCGCCTGCTCCTGCTCAAGACGTTTAGGAACAGTGCTCACCTTATTTGGAATTTGCTGAACCCATTTCTTCCAGTATGGTTGGTATTTCAAGTTCTTAGGGTCCACATAGACCATCCCGCATCGAGACACGGTAGCGGGAGAGGCGTACTGCAAGTCTCCAACCTGGGAAGAGAGCGAACCCTTCAGCTTGGAAACCCTTCTGCTCATGGCTGCTAATGCCTGGGCCTCACGTGCCAGGGCCTGCCCTGTGCAGGGGCTCACAAGGGCACGAAGCCCAGGCCAGACAGGCAGCACAGCTGCTCTGAGGTTTTTAACCGAGCATGAAGGTCACCCACGTCAACCACTGAGTTGTCTCTCCAACCATTTTGGTTTTGTTTTGGTTTATTTCAGAGGTTTTTTGTTGTTTGTTTGCTTGCTTGCTTTTTTTTTTCCTTTTTTGTTTTCATTTGTTTTGGGTTTTTATTTTTGTTTCTGTTTTTTGTTTTGTTTCAAGAAAGGGCTTCTCCGTGTAGCCTTGGATGTCTTGGAATTCACTCTGTAGACCAGCTTGGCCTCAAGCTCACAGAGATCCACCTGCCTCTGCCTCCCAAAGTGCTGGGATTACAGGCGAGCGCCACGACTGCTAGGCTCCTTCAGTTCTTTAGGGTAGGGTCTCATATAGTCCAGACTAGCCTGTTCCTAAAAATAGCATTGAAGTCCTGGTCCTTGCGCCTCTGCTTTCTGAGTGCCAGAATGACGGGTGCGTGCCAGCGGTGTTTACGCACTGTTGGGATGAACCCAGGGCCTCGTGGATCCTAGCTGGGCTCTCTACCAAGTGACAGACAACTCCAGCTCCCAAACACTATTTCAGAGTTTTCTTCTCTGTATTTCTCTCCATTTCTTTCTTTCTTTTTTTTTAAACATGGCTGACATCAGGTATCACAGATCATCACAAATACAAAGTTAACAACAGGGACAGATGTCTCTCTCCATAAAAGACGCGGAGCTGTGAGCCCGCTGGACAATGATACACACAACCACAAGTGCACTGACGAATTCTGTGGACTGGAGCAGAACCAGAAAGTGGGGGACAGAAAGGGTCAGAGAGCAGGCTCTAGGAGAAGCGGGGGGCTCACTTCTTGACATGACAGAATTTCTT
Organism: Psammomys obesus; assembly: GCF_907164565.1. NCBI lineage: Eukaryota > Metazoa > Chordata > Mammalia > Rodentia > Muridae > Psammomys > Psammomys obesus. The sequence goes on along the minus strand of NW_026590062.1, from coordinate 13,119,234 downwards.
AATGAAGAAAAAGGCAAATAGCATGAGAGAAAAGGAAGGTGACTACAAACACCAGACAAAACAAATGGTTCTAAAAGACAAAGAATGAATTACAGTATACTAGTTGGCTCTACAGTAAATATTTCCATATTCAAAATAATGTAAGTAGTGTGTACTGTTTAAAAAGTCCATCAATAAAGTACTCCGAGGAGAGAGGGCCAGCAGCTGGGGTAGCAGCTGAACCTGACTTTCAGAGGACTCAGTCACTAGACAATACGTGAAGTTTTAAATGTTTGCTTTGTTTCTGTGAGATCAGGTCTTGCTATAGGCACAGATGACCACAACTCCTTGTGTGGCCCATGCTGGCCTCAAACTCAGGGGAATCCTCCTGCCTCCTGTTCAGCCTTCTAACTTCTGGGATTACAAGCATGTGTCACTGTGTTCAGAAAAAAAAAAAAAGTGTAAATTTAAAAGCTTGTATTTTTATTTTTTTATGTGTGTGTGTGTGTGTATATATATATATATGTAGGTAGGTATGTGTGTTATATAGGCGTAGTACCTAGGGAGTCCAGAAAAGGGTGTTGGATTCCCTGGCGCTCAAGTGATGGGTGTTTGTGAGCTGCCCTGTGTGGATGCTGGGAACCAAACTCAGGTCATCTGGAAGAGTAGCAAGCACACTTAACCACTGAGCCATCTTCCCAACCCACGAATGTATCAACTTGGTAAAATAATAAATAACAGGCTGAGCATGTTGTTTATGGAGAATAGAATGATTCTTAGGAGAAGCAGCTTAAAAAACATAAAAGTAGTCAACTCTGGCTTAGAATAAAGAGGAGATAATGGAAGAAGATGGAAAACAAAGGATTGAGGCAGGCAGAATGGCCCAGTGAGTGGAATTGCAAGCCAAGTTCAATCCCTGGGACCCATCGTTGGAAAAAAAAGAACAACTCTTTTGGATTATGGTTTGGTGCTTCATGTTTGTTAACTGCTTGTCCCCACCCAGTTCTTACTGTGTATGAGCAAACTGTCATGTACCTCAAGTAGCTGTTTAACCTTGCCTAAGAAATTATTCTTGATTGGCTGATCAAAAGGCCTAAACCTGAAAAGGCCAAAGTTCGTGGGCTTTGGAAGAGAAGAATCATGGGAAGGAGACAGACAGAAAGAGAGTAGAGAGGAAGAAGCCATGATGGGTTAGTGGAAAAGGAACCATGTAGGCCAGGAGGAAGGACTCCAAAAGTGGCATGGAAAGGAGCCATCCAGATGAAGGATAAACATTTATGGAGTGAGGGATGGAGATGAGCCAGCTAGGAATGGTTAAGGGGGCTGGAAGGTGGATGGGGAGGTTATTGAGACAGCATGGGTGAAAATATCTGCCCAGCCCAAGGTGTTATAAGACAGTTGTAAAATCTAACAGGTGTCTGTGTCTTCTTGATTGTGAGAGCAGGTTGGATAAACCACCATACTAATTATCGGGCCAATAATAAACATATTTAGCCCGATACCAATTTATTTTCAACACCACAACTCCTACAGGTTGCCCTCTGGGCTATGCACATACCTGGGTGCACAAACACAGGTAAGTGTGAAGTTTAAAAATAAAGCATAGAAAACAACTCACCATAAACCTCTGCATGTTCATAATCACCTACCTCAGTAAAGACCCACCAACTAAAAGCAACGCTCCTGTTCAAGTTTGGTTCTTGGCGCTACTTGCCTCAAAGAGCAGGGCACAGTGGGACTGGAGCCGGATGCGCTCCCCATTGGCCAGGGTCAGCAGCTTGTTGTCATCCATCACAGAGTTCATGTTTTCCACCCACAAGGCATCCACGTCGCCATCAAATAAAATATACCTGCAGTGACGGGAGAGAGGAGAACCATAGCCTAGAGCGTTCCCAGTTCCCCACTGCCCCTCCTCTTCCCAGGGCTTTTCCAGCCAGGGCCTTCACAGCGCACTCCCTTTGTTTGGCCCAGGCCCTGCGTGAATGCTGAGTGACTCCCTAATGTTTACAGATCGGAGACTGCCACACACAATCCCGCCAGCTGCCTTTGGCGAACTGGCCTTCCCTCCTGAGAACAGTGCGCTGCTGAGCTGGTCAACAGTACTCACTACTGACAGCATCTTGATATGAAAATATTTACTGCAGAGCCAACCACAACTCATTTTGTATCTTTTAGAGCCTCCCTCCCTCTTCCCTTTCCCTTTCCCTCTTCTCTTCTTCCTCCCCACACCCCTCTCTCTTCCTGATCTGCTGCAGGTATGATAATCCTTCCCCCTGAATGCTTCGGCATGTAGCTCCTGAGAATGGGTGTGTTCTCTTCGCATCCTCTGGGTTATCATCAGACTAAGGACATGCAACATGTATCCAGTTCCACTGTGTGGCTCACAGCCCACACTGACTATGTCATCTCCCAGCGGGAACGTTGCCATCTGTATCCATGGTAGGAAGACTGGACTCGAGCAAGCAGCAAGAGCTTCTCAGACCACGGGGTGTGGGGCTGGTGGGGAACCGGGTGTCAGCACCATGGTGAGGTGTCTCCCTACAGATGGGCAATCTGGGAAATGATGCCTGGTCCAGAAGAGAGGGCACCATGGCTGATGGACATGCGGTCGCCACACATCTCCAGAGGGGAGACGGACAGGTCTTTCCTGTGGCCTTGCTGTCTGAGATGCACAGCCTAACCCCAACAGGGCAGCCCGAAAACCAAAACTGGGACTCCTCTAATACAGCGGCTCTGGAGTCCTCCAGAACGCCAAGGTCGCGGCACAGAGGACAACGTCTAAGAAACCGCTCAAAACTGAAGGGCGCTGGAGACATAGCTACTGGCCCAGGCTCCCGGCCAACCAGGAAGACACTCACTTCCGTTCTTTCTTGTCGGTCGGCCTGTTGATCTCCCGGAAGATGTTTGACAGCACCCCATCGGTCCAGTCTCGGGTGGTGGGGTCCAGGATGCCGTACAGCTCGATGACGCTCACGGCTTTGGGGTTCAGGATGTACAACTTCGTCATTAGCCCAAGCCTAAGCCAAAGAGGCAGCCTCAGCCATGGCTTGGGGCCAAGATGCGCCCAAGGGCAACAACCTCAGACCCAGGAGGGCAAGGGCAGCCGAGAGTCTGCTCAAACACTGAGCCGTGCTTCTCTTTTGTGGGGAAGGTGGGAGGCAGGGTCCCACCATGTTGCCTAGCCTAGAACTTAGCAAGTAGACCAGGCTAGCCTCAAACCAGTGATGAGCCCCCTGCCTCTGCCTGCTAGATTGCAGGCACGCCCCACCACGCCTGGCTCTGTGTGCCACACACTTTTATAAGTCAAGTGGACAGGACGTGCCCTTCTGTGATGATAAATCCCCACCTCGCTGTGACCAGCCGAAAGAAAGCTACACCTAACACAACCCATTGGTCAGATTCTTAAAAGAAACAATGAACATGGTAAACGGGCAACGTCGCACACGCGTGTCTATGCATGTGTGTGACGGTTGTGGCAACTATCCAGCGGTAGGCTAAGGAATGACGGAGAATGATTAAGGCTATGAGCGGCAGGCCTCAGGGCGCTGCCGGCTGTGGGTCCCTCACGTGGGCCAGGGAGAAGTAAAAAGTGGTAGTGCTCACTCACAGGTTTTGTTGTTCTAATTTTGTGTGTGCGTGATGTACATACATGCAGCATATGCGCACGTGTGTGTGTGCATGAAGAGGCCGGAGGGTGTCAGCGGGTGCTTGTCTGCTCTGCTCTCTCGGCCTCACTTCTTTGAGGCGGGGTCTCTCCCTGAACCTGGACCTAGGCTTGCAGCCGACAAGCCCCAGCGACCCTCCTGCCCCCTCCACCGCAGCGCTGGGGTGACAGGGGCCCACAGCCATGCCTGTCTTTTTATGTGGGCGCTGGGGATTCGAACTCAAGCCCTCATGCTTGTGCACCCAGGCCTGAGATTTTTCTCTGCAATGTAGAGAGGCTAGAGCCACAAAGGTCACGTGGCTCCATATAGGGTCGGCCTGGAACGCTGGCATTCATTCAAGTCTGTGGAGAACCCAGCTATTGACAAGGGGAGGAGCAAAATCTACTCTAAACGTAAGACTGCCAGCCCACAGTGAGCCTTTAGGATGCTCCAGGGGTTTCATTTAGTTGTAATAATTTATGTAATTGTTATTAGAGTTTATTTATTTATTGGGGGGTCCGACGACAGTTTATGGGTATCAGTTTTCTCCTTCCACTATATGGGTCCTGGAGCCGAAACTCAGGTTGTCAGGGTTGGCTGCAAGCCCCTTTCCAGGTTCTGAACCCTCTCACTGGCCCTTCCACGTGATTTAGAGTACACTAAAACGTGGGTCACCTCCTGCTTCACACAGGCCTGGTGACAAGCTGTCTGCAGAGGTGACACAGCAGCACTGCCCACTGCAGGTTCTGGCTTCCGTTACAGGGCCAGTCTGCACACTGAAGCGACCTGGCTGAGCCCGCACACCGTCCTCCTAGGAGGACAGTTCTGAGAAAAGTTCTATTTCAAGATGCATTCGTCTTTGTTTTGTGTGTACGAGTGCTTTGTCAGCATGTAGGGGCCTGTGCGCTACGTGCATGCAGTACCCGAAGAGGCCGGAAGAGGGCGTCAGGTCCCCTGGAATCAGAGTTACAGATAGTTGTGAGTTATCATATGGGTGCTGGGCACCAAACTGGTTCCTCCGCAAGAGCAGCAGGTGCTCTCAACTGCTGAGCCAACTCTCTGGCCTCATTTTCAGGGTTTAAAAGAAGAGAGAAAGATTTTTCCCTGAATGTGGGCAGAACCATCCGACAGGCCGGGGTCCCAGATAAAATAAAATTGGGAAAAGGAGAAAGTTCACTGAGTGCCAGCGTTGTCGGCTAGCTGCTTCCGGCCTTCCCAGCTGTGAGGAGCCTCAGCGCTATGCTCCCGCACACTCGGCCCCAGGAACTCCACAGTGCCTTCCCCTGCCACCGTGGATTTCATCCTCCCGAACTCTGAGCCAGAAGAAGGCCTCCCTCCCCATAACCGGCTCCTTTTTTAGGTATTTAGGTATTTAGGTATCACATTAATCAGAAAGACAGGAACTAACACAGATCCCGGGGGCGGGGGAAGCTCTTAGCAAATACTTCCCAAGAGGCTGTCCTGGCAAGTGCCCCCAAGCCCCCAGCGGAGCACTCACTTTGTCTGGGCCTGACACAAAGCATTGATGACCACGGACTTGCCCCCTCCTGTGGGCCCTACCACCATTGTGGTGTGGCGGGTCAGCATGGTCTCGAACATCTGGACCACTTTATCCACCTATGCAACAGACGGGGGCAGCTGCTTTAGACATACCTTCTGAAGAAAAAGAGCCAACTCCTATGTTTTCTTGTTGTTTCCCTTTTTTGGGACAGGGTTTCTCTGTGTAGCCTTGGCTGTCCTGGACTCACTCTGTAGACCAGGCTGATCTCGAACTCACAGATTTACCTGCCTCTGCCTCCCAAGTGCTGGGATTAAAGGCATGTGCCGCCACCCTCCAGCTTCTAACTCCTATGTAGCTGAGGCTAGCCCTGAGCCCCTGATCATCCTGCCTCTGCCTCCTGAGTGCTGGAGGTGTGTGCGTCTATGCCCGTCTTTGTAATGGAAGTTTTGGTTTCTTTAAAAACTCAGTTATGTTATATAAATGTTTTTGTTTTAATCCCAAGTGTGGGGTTTTAGTTCGGGCTTTAGCTGATAACTGTCTTGTGCAGGGTGTGGCTTTTGCCAGCTGGTAATGCCCTCCAGGTGCAGCATGGAGAGGGGCGTGGTCTAGGGTTCCAAGGCTATAAATAAGAGAGCCCAGAAAGCGAAAGTGTGGCTTGCGGTGGCGGCTTGTGGAGGGGCAGTTTGGAGAGAGCAGAGAGACAGACAGTGTGGCGGTCTGGAGCAGACAGATGGAGAGAAACATCCCAGGGCGCAGCAGCTTGGAGACTGCTGGCTGTGTCTGCAGCTGACGGAGATTGGTGCGGCTCTAAAAGAACCCCCGACCCGAAACAGCCGGGAGAAGTAAAGGGGTCCGTGGCCCCTCTCCTACACAGGATTGGGGAGTTGGAAGGGAGAGGCTTAAAAAAAAAAAAAAAACAGCCAAATAAATCTGAGTTTTAAAAAAGATGAGCGCTACACATCTTTGTTCCGTTTGTGGCAAATACTATTTTGTTGCATGTCTAAGCCACATTTGCCTGTCAGCCAGCTGACACACTGTAGTTTCCACACGTGGGCCACTGTGAATATCTGACCGTGGGAGCTCACGAGAATTTCTGAACACACATGGTCTCAGTGCTATTGACCCATGCGGTATGATCACCAGGTCCTAGGATGCCTCTGTGTGTAGCTTGCTGAAGACCTGGGACTGCTTGCCAAAGCAATGGCTTATTTTACATTCCTGACAGGAATGTGTGTGCATGGGTGTCGTGTGTGTTCCTCAATTTTGCTCCATTTTATTTTTTTGAAACAGCATCTTTCACTGACCTTGGAGCTCACTGATACGGCTAGTCTGTCTGGTCTTCAAGTTTCAGGGACCTACCCCACCCCCAGCCCCAGCAGGGCCGATTTACAAGTGTGCGCCACAGAGCCCAGCTTCTTATGTGGGTTCTGGGCAACTGATGAAGTGCTCAAGCCTGCACGCCCTTCATCCACTGTGCTGTGATTCTGACACCAGCCTGTGGTACACATGAGTGCCAGGCTGTGTGAGTTACAGTGGGAGATTCTGTGTGTGTGTGTGTGTGTGTGTGTAAGACAGAGACAGAGAGAAGAAAAGGGAGAGACAGAAGAGAAGGAGAGTGAGGGAAGAAGAGGGAGAGAGGGGGAGGGAAAGATGGAGGAAGAGATGAAGGGAATGAGAAGAAGAAAGAGGGAGGGAGAAAGGGAGGGAGAGACAGAGAGGGAGAGAGAGGGAGGGAAAGATGGAGGAAGAGATGAAGGGAATGAGAGGGAGAGAGAGGGAAGGAGAGGGAGAGAGAGAGGGAAAGATGGAGGAAGAGATGAAGGGATAGAGAGGGAGAGAAAGGCAAGCAAACACCAAATCATAAGCAAAGCCGTGGCGGGGCAGGGCAGTGGCACCTAGGCAGCCCTCTGCTCACCTGGATGGGCAGGAGAATATACCCATTCTCCTCCAACACCTGCTCCACCGCATCATTGAAGTCCGGGTAGCGCACTCGGGGACAGTCCAGCCCGGGAAACAGGTCAGAGATAAGGCCCAGGAAGAGCGGGACATCCTCAAACACAAACTTGGGCAGGTTCATGTCCCGCAGTGCCCGCATCAGGACCACATCCTGGAGGGACCAGAGGAGGTGAGATCGCCAAGGGACCCGGCATGCAGCTGGATAGCCCCCTCCCCAGCGGCATAGAGCAGAACGTTCTTATAAAATTTAACGTGTTTGCTATTTCATATATCTACTATAAACACATGGTGAGGACTGGCAAGATGATCCAGCAGATGAGAGGGGCCAGGCCTAATGACCTGGGCTTCATCCCCGCAGCCTGCAGGATGGGAAGACACAGCTCACAGAACAAGCTGTTCTCTGCACACACCGAATAAATGTGAAAGATGTAATACACACCAAAATGTACTGTGTGTTATAGATTTACTTATCTTCTCGGCACATGTAACTTTTATGTAGTTCTATTATGACCTATATAAAATAGATGAAATGTTTAATAAACTATTCAGTATAATTACATATAACATTTTATAGTCCATGTACTTTATGTAAAAATTTAAAGACCGCTGGGGTCCTGTAATAGAAACTTAACTTGGGCAAATACCTACTACTGAGGTACATCCTGGGTAAAAGGTTTAAAAGTTCAAAATTCTGGCCAGGTGTGGGGGTGCATACCTTTAATCCCAGCATTCAGAAGCAGGGACAGTGGGTTTCTGTGAACAAGGCCAGCATGGAACATACTGAGTTCCAGGCTAGCCAGGGCTACAAGTGAGAACCTGTCTCCAAAAGAGTTTTAAGTATGATTCAATATAAAGTATAAAATACTGTAAGGTACAAGCCACTTTCATAAAGTATTTTATGAGGATTAGATATAAAAATGTATATAAAATATAAAAGATATTTCTGGAATTCTCCTCTCATTTTTTTCAAAGTTTTATAGAAAATAAAAATCCAAAATGAAACCTATAAAAATGAAAGTAGCCAGGCATGGTGGCGCATGCCTTTAATCACAAAAGTCTAGGAGGCAGAGGCAGGTGGATCTTTGTGAGTTCAAGGCCAGCCTGGTCTACAAAGTGAGCCCAGGACAGCCAAGGCTACATGTAGATGGTTTAGTGATTGCGGGCACTGGATGCTCTTCCGTTGGACCCAGGTTCCATTCCCAGCCCTCACATGGCAGCTCACAATCGTCTGTAACCCCAGGGCCTGTGAGAGGACCAGGCAGGATGTAGCGCACAGACGTGCGGGTACAATACCCACATATGTTAGACAAATTACATTTTTTTAAAAGATGTGCAATCAAGAGTCACTAATTGAAGAGGAACTCACATCCCCGCTTCAGATGGGTCTTCGGGTCCCTCTGCTGCCCTGCCACCCTAAGGTGACAGGCTGATGGTTGCTGCGGGAGCACTCTGAATTTCTGTACTGCCATGGGGACTCTGAGCTTGATGTTAGAGTAACAAGTCATGGAAGGCACCGCAGAGAAGAAATCAAAGCAAAGCCAGACAGCTGACCGAGCCATAGCTGAGACCTAAGCTTCCGATGGCGCCCTTTATCCCATGCCCTGTACTGTACCTTCTGCGCATGCACAGGCACTGCGAGGAACAACACAGAACCTCGGACCCTGAGCAGCCTACCTCCTGCAGGTCGGGGGAGCCCCTCTTCAGCTCACCAGCCATGACCAGCACAGACTTCAGGGCTCGGAGGCCGAAGTCGTAGTGGTGCTGTTTAGACAGCTGCTCCCGGGCCAGCTTATAGAGCACTGTCATCTTCTTGGCCAGCGTCTTTTTGACCGAAGACAGCAAAAGAACAGAAAATACAAGAGCGTGAAGTGGCAGAAAGCAACAGAGCATCGCTGTAAATACAAAGGGACACAGGCAGCCAGGGACACAGAGCTACAGATCGGCAGAGCTGCTCTTCAGGTACAAACTGTCAGGGCGCAGCTTCCTCTCCAAACCCTGGCGCCTGGCGGGACTCATTCGAAGAACACCCACACTGGCCAGGAGGGGATGGGGTGACACGTAGGAGGTGTGCTCAGGCAGGAGGATCAGAGTTCAAGGTCATCCTCCGCTACATAAGAGAGTTTGAGGCCAGCCTGGACCACTTGAGACCCTGTCTGAAATACGCGAGCACATTTGCCAAGATCTGGCATCTGTTGTACAAAGCCCGGAGGCTGGCTTTGAACTTAGAATCCTCCTGCCCTCATTCCCTAAGAAGCAGGGATTAGAGATCAGTATGAGCCACTGTGCCCAGCCTGTTCCCCTTGCTGATGAAAGCTTAGATTTCCAGGCCACATCAGTCAACCCCACTGGTCCCCAGGGTTTCCCATGGAAAGTTGGATGAAAACATCTCATAATGAAAAGTTTTGGCAGTTCAGGGGTTCAGTGGGTACAATGAGAGCCTTGGAAGCATCCAGTGCAGGGCTGGAGAGATGGCTCAGTGGTGAGGAGTTTTTGTGGAGGGCTCAAGTTTAGGTGCCAGCACTTACGTTGGATGGCTCACAACCACCTGTAACACTAGTTCCGGGGGAATCGGATGCCCTCTCCTGGCCTCTGTGGGAACTGCATGCGTGTGCACATACGCAGACTAACAATTTAAAAATAAAGTCCTTTTTTTTTTTTTTTTTTTTTTTAAGAGCATGCATTGCATTGCAGGAAATAGTTGGGGTGTGGTTGGCTTCAGGCCGGAACACATGCCTTGGTTGCATGAGGTGCTGGTCTCCACCTTTAGCCTCACAGAAGGAGAGAAACAGAGTGGCACACAAGCGTGTGGGCATAGGTTCCCATGTGTGCACTGCATACAGAAGCCAGAGGGGGAATTAAGCGTCCTTCTCTCTGCACCGCACTGCCCTGACACAGGATCTCTCACTATTTGGCCTAGTCTCCTCCCTCCGATGCTGCGGTTACAGGCCTGTGCAGCCGTGCCCAGCTGTTGACGCGGGTGCTGGGAATTCTGGCTCAGGCCCTCACGACTGCAGAGCAAGCCCCTTCGCCCTGTGAGCCATCTCCTCAGTCCTTACTTACTGTATTTTCCGAGAAGGTCTCTCACTAGCCCTGGCGTCAACTGAATGGTGAGCTGGCTGGCCAGTGAGCCCCAGGGATCTGCCTGGCTCAGCTCCCCAGTGCCACGACCATGGGTGTGCACCACCGCACCTGGCTTTTGCTCGGGTCTGAGGATTCAAACTCAGGTCCTCGTCTCACGAGGCAGGCACTTTACTGACCGAGCTTCTCCCTGGCCCTGTGGTGTGCCTTTTAGAGGCTGACACGATCTGCCACTCCTGAGCAGCTGGTAGGCTGTGACAAAGACCCACATCTGTCTGGGTAAGCTGCCACATCTCAGGAGGGGCACGAGGGAACACCGTTACTGCTGTCCCAACCTCTGGAGCACGGTGCACTCCCAAACTAAGGTACAGCTTCTGAGGGGGTGGGGAAGGGCTGGGAGTAGAGCCAGGGCAGGGTCATGGCAAGGCACCACCAGGAACCGCTCACCCGCATGCTCACCTTGGCCCCCAGGAAGCCTTCAGAGAAGAGCATGATCTCACAGATCTGCTGCAGGTCGGGCACAATGACCACCACAGGCCTGAACAGAGCCTTCACAGACTCGGGCAGCTCTGTGCGACCTGCGTAGCCGGGGTTCATGGTGATGAAGATGCCCATCCGAGAGTCCAGGGAGATCTCCTGGCCTTCAAACTGGGTGACAAGGAGAGGGAGGGGCCGTGTGGGCGCCAGCTCACCCAGGGAGTGGTGGCTGGGGCCCCAAGGGGGACGGTGATGTGGGCGAGATGGGGTCTCTGGATTGGAACAGACTCCAAGACATCTCTGAGAAGCCAGCTGTGGTGTCTGGCAGGTGTTGTGTCCCCACAGGGGTGGTGTCTGGCAGGGGTGGTCGGGTGTGGTGTCTAATGAGGCATGGTTTCTGGTGAAGTATAGTCAGATGTCTTGTCTGGCCAGATTCGGTCGAGTTTGGTGTCAAGTTGGTGTCTGATGAGGGGCGGTGTCTGGTGAGGGGCGGTGTCTGGTGAGGGGTGGTGTCTGGTGAGGGGCAGTGTCTGGTCAGCCATGCTAGGCGATCCTCATTGTCAACTTCAGGGGCTGTAGGCTCACCTCGGTAGAGCCGTGGGTGCCTCTGTGAGAGTTAACAGATGGAAGGAGACCCCTGAATGTGAGGGGTGCTCTCCACGGGATGAGGTGTCCCGATAGAATTAAAGGGGTGCGGGGCGGGGGGGAGAAAAAGCTGGGCAACACAGGCAAATCCCTCTCTTTGCTTTGGGGCCACAGGGGCGGGAGCTACCCTGCCCTGCTCTCCCTACCGTGATGGACCAAATGGAACTGTGAGCCAACATCATTGCTGCCCTCGCACCATCCAGTGCCTGGTCACAGTGGCTGGCGCAAGAGCAGCTGGTTCAGCGGGCCTGACAATGACCCCCACCCCAGGAGCACAGGCTCTGGCGCGGGCGTCCACGGCTCTGGACACAGGTGGCTCCCCACAGCCCTCACCTGGAAGGTGGTCAGCTGGTGGATGAGCGCGTTGCGGATCGTCTGGATCTGAGAGGAGATGACAGACAGCACCGAGGCGTCGATCCGGTTGAACTCATCGAAGCAGCCCCACGCACCGCACTGGGCGAGGCCGGAGAAGATCTTCCCGACAGCCTGGGGAGCCCATCAGAATCGTCAGGGCAGGTTCCTCCTGGAAACGGGGAGCCTGCGTCTTTTAAATTAAGCGCTGCACTGAACGGCTGGCTGGGGCCTGGCTGGGCTCAGCACCCACAGAATTTCCCGGCAATATTCCCAAGGTCCCCGTCGGTAGCCCGGCTCCCCACTCGGGGGCTAGACAGTCAAGGCTGTGTATTTGTATAAGACTCTAGATTGCCAGCGCCGAAAGTTGGAAGATCTAGCCACGGTGGGTCCCATGTCCCCAGTTCCCTTATTTAACCAAAGCGGGACAGTGGCGCCCTCTGGTCAGTGGAGTGCGGTACTGCACTTAGCCACTGTCCTCACCCCTCCCTCTTGCCTCATTTATGCTATCTCCCTGATCCCAGCGGCCTATGAGAAGACAGGTGATGCACTTCCCAACCCTGTCAGCACCAGAAGCTCTCTGTGGAGGGATGGGGTGCCGGAAGTGACGGTGAGGCCTTACTTTGTAATCCATGCCTTCACCGCAGTTGGTGACAACACACAGCAGACCCAGGGCTTTGGCGAGGTCCTTGGTGGTCTCTGTCTTGCCGGTTCCCGCTGGCCCAGCAGGGGCACCTCCCAGATACATGGACAGAGCCTGTGAGTAGCAAAACGCAAAACACACACGGTCTGGGTCCCAGAAAGAATGCCACTCCTAGGTTCATCTCTGGGTGCATGCCCGGACCTTGTGACGTTCAACTCTGCATGTCTCTCTGATTACTCTGACACAAAATGCTCACGTTGGTGGACTCGAATGCTGCCTCTTCAGACCCCTCACAGATCATCTCACACTTTTTTTTTTTTTTAAACAGGGTTCCACATAGCCAGGGTAGGCCTCAAATTTGCTACATAGCTGGGGATGACCTTGAACTCCTGACCCTTCTACTGCCACCTCCTCTCACTGGGGCCACAGGCCTGCCCACCCTCCAAGATTGTTTTTAGAAAAGCAAAGGGCTTCTGGTCTCACGGTCCAGCAGGGCCCTGGGCTTCGTGCTTTCATTCCCTGTGCTCCCCAACTCCCACCCTGTACCCCGGATATGGTGGGGTGACGCAGAGCCGAGGAAAGGAGCGTGCTGCACACCACACGGGCTTGAATCTCTCAGCAAGGAGCTGAGCTGTGAGCTGAGGGACCCATCACACACAGGCGCACGCTGCGTGCCAGCAGACTCCGGGACAGCTTGGTAGCTGAGCCCTTGCTCAGCACGCACACGGCCCAAGGGATCTGTCCCCAGACAGGAGACCACAGACAGCTAACACCCAGGCCCCATCCTGAGGGGAGACGTGGGTCTCCTCCTTTTCCCACCTTCTCACAGCCCAGTCCATTTTAGTCTTGTATGTCTTATACATTTCTGCGGTTTTCTATTACCCTCCGCCTCCGAACCCCTGCCCAGGGACCACTGTGGAACCGGCGTTCCCAGGGGAAGACGTTCTTAGGGTTTTCAGTTCCAACAGTGACAACTCCAAGCAGAAGGCCGCTGTCTAGAACAACCAATGAGCTGTGTCTGGGGGCAAGCGTGTCACCTGTGTGAGCGTCAGGTAGATGCGGTCTGTCAGGGGCGTGATGACCAGCCTCCCGTTCAGGCCCATGTACTCATAGCCATAGCCGAAGGTCCCCGTGCACTGGCGGATGTTGAGTTCGTCTGGCTCACGGTCCCAGTAGAAGCGCAGCTGGCTCTCCCACTCAAACTCCCGGGCCTCCAGGATGCTGGGTGGGGAGTGGGAGGGGAGGAAGGGGCCATAGCTGGGTGGACCACAGGAGGACAGGACAGCAAGGCATCCCAGGGTCCCCGGGGGAGAGCCACCTGCCCCGGATGAAGGAATCCACGATGTCCCGGGCGTGCACGTCGATGATGAGGACCGTGTTGTACTTCTTCCGTTCGTTCTTGGTCAGCATCAGGGAGATACGCTTGACCAGCTCGTCGATCTGCTCGTGCATCTTCTTGCCATAGTTCTTCATGGCCTGCTTGTCCCCTTCCTTGACCTTGTTGAAGACATCCTCCACTTCCCAAGTCCACCACACCTGGCTGGCCGCCAGCACCACCATGCCTTGGTACATCAGCATCCAATCCACCCTACGGAGGAAGGGGCGGGGTCACACACCTGTCACAGGCTTGACAGACGCTGGGTCCAGCCAGAGGCTGGACTGCCAGTCAGCTGCAACAGGAGTTCACCGTGAAGGCCAGGAAAGCCCCAGGCTAGACCATGAAGTACCAGGACAGTGACCCCCTCACAGGCTCCTGACTACAGACAGGAGGGCCTCAGGGCCTATAGGGCCTCAGCGTCGGCCCACCTGCCTGGCGCTCTTCCCTCAACCCCCCCCCACACACACACACACCAACCAACAGGCGGAAGCTACTTCACTCAGGCGCTTCCACACGCCCCCATCACCTGCTTCTGTCTTCACAGTATCTGAAGATGGCTTCCTTGGTGATGAGCCTGTTGGTCCTCCTCATTTCATTCAGCACAGCGGTCATCCAGTCCTCCACGCGGCCCTCGGCTCGGATGATCTTGCGGAAGTTCATGACTTCTTTCTCGGCCGAGATCATGGCGGACACCAGCTTCTCCCCGCTCTCTCCGTCGTGGAAGCGCAGCATGGCTATGTTATCATACATCTGCCAGGACAGCAGGAGGTGGAGGTCGGGATGCCGGCAGCACGCACACCGTCCAGTGTGCCCACGGCACTCTCGGGGTTTCCCTGCACAGAGGTCCGTGCTCTGGGTGGCTGTTTTCTGGTCAAGATGGCAGCCCCAGGCTGACTCAAGCACTGTGCAAACTCAAGGTGGGTTTTCAGAAAGAGAGAAGATCTCCCTCTCTGGCATGATGGGGGTCTGGTGTAAGCATGGGGACAGAGCAGTCCACACACACGGTGGAATGAGGGCTCGTTCCTGAGCAGTGTGGCCAGGTAACTTCGGGTCATCTGTGCTGCCCCTTGAAGCCTGAAGGAAATATCTTAATAACAGGGCTGGGAGGATGCCACAGATGACAGAAGCCTTGTGTCACGGTCACAGACACCGGCAGCGACATCTATTGCTAAAACTGAGCAAGAGGCAGTTCCAGAACCTGAGTCCTGTAGGGCTCCACTGAATAGCACCGATGCTGCAAACCAGAGAGAGGATGGGAGGAGAAGCCAGCTGTGAGGACTGAGATGGGGAGGCTCTTACGAGAGACGCCAGCAGGAAACGGGGGAGCACTGGCATTCATACTCTACAGCGGCAACAGCCTGGCTAGAAACGGGATATCAGCCAGGCATAAGGGTGGCACAGCCTGTAACTGAGAGGTTCAGGCAAGAGGATGGCCAGTACAGGCCAGCCTGGGCCACAAACCCTCTCAAAATTAGAAAGAAAAGAACGAAGGGAGGAACAGGGGAGGAAGGAAATGGTCTTCCTCTTGAGAAGGAAGACATTTGATCAAAACCAGGAATATTTTAACTGAACTTGACTGCTTGCCTTGACTCTTTGAGTCTTCACCTTCACCACTGTCCTGAACTCAGTCATGACACTGACCCTCCTTGTGGGTCCTGACCATCACCGTGGCCCTGGCCCTGAAGGTGAGCCCTACCTTGATCATATGCTCTTGCACACACAGCGGGTCGCTGTTGCCCAAGATGCTGAGCAGCTCGTCGTCTGAGATGAAGAAGAACCTGGGGAAGGCGTTCCTTTTGGAGTCCAGGTAGTCATTGAGGCTCTTCTGGCACTTCTCCAGGCCCTCGCTGATGTTCTGCAGGTCGGTGAGGCGGTTCGGGGCCTCACAGCATCGCTTTATCACTGGGTCTTTCAGCGTGTCCCCCATGATCTGGAGGTCGGGGAGACATCACAGTGTCACTCAAGCCTGGCAGAGAAACGCTGTCCCTACAGGCCCCCAGGGGGCTGATCAAGACACAAAAGGACCAGCAGGAGAGCCGCAGCCTCAGGGAGACCAGGGTGAAGCTGGGAAGCTCGAGGCAAGTGAATCCCGGCAGTTTCAGCCGCACGCTTCTGGTTTGTCTCTTGTCTTCTCATTAGGAGGCCCGCTGCACAAGCATGGACCGTGTCTGTCTGGACACGCCGGGCCCACCGGCTGCAACAGGACTGCACTCGGCGCTCAAGCACAGCTTACGGCAGGAGCTCAGTTGTGAGCCATTTGTACACACAGGGCACTCACCACAGCGGCTCTTTCATGCCGAAAGGGTGGGGGATGGGAAGGGGAGGGAAGGCTAGACGTTGTCTACATGTCCAACAGTGTGAAACGCGGGCGGTGGGGGGACTTAACTAGCTGTTCGCTGACTACGCAAGAGAGGGCCGGTTGCACAAGCTTGCTACCGACTTGAGGTCAGGCCCTGCCCCTACGTGGTGGCAGGAGAGAGCCGACTCCCAAAATGTGTCTTCTCACTTCACGCAGAGCCTGCCGTGTGTGGAGGTGGGGGTGTGGGGGTGTGGAGGCGGGGTGAGTGTGCACGTTCCCGCATGTGTGTGCATGTGTGAATGCACACGAGCTAAGTTTAATTTTGAGACTGTAAAGAAACATGTCAGAGATATGAACTGACAAGAGCCGGACTGTGGGTTTGTCTATAGCTATATGTTTATGTAGGATGAAAACTCTAGAGCTACACATGGCCAACTGTTACCTAGAGCAGCAAGCGGGAATTTCTGCTACGTGAGTGAAAGTTATAGCTAATGAGCAAGAGCCTCAGAAGCTGCCCCTGCAGGGACCAGTTCACACAGACACACACCACTCTCACACCGATGACATGCTGTCCGCTCTCGTACTGACACTGCCCACTCTCACGCTGATGAGGACACTGTCCACTCTCACACTGAGGACAATGCTGTCCACTCTCACCCTGATGCTCCCACCCTCACGCTGGTCACTTGCCCTCCTAAATATCCTGTCAATGTTATCAAACTTCTTGGCCTCGTCTGGCAGCTGGGCCCGGATGTCCCCCCCGATGAAGATGCTCTCCAGGTACATCCACTTCCTCTGAACCAGCATCCAAATCTGAAAAAGCACCAGATGTCGAGTCAGAGGGCCATGAGGCATGCGCGAGAGTGCAAAATCCCCCCCTAACCTCGGGCAACATCCAAGTCAGCTCACTCAGGGCTGGGACTTGGCAGGCCAGGCGGCCCTGTGTGCAAAGACATGGCCATTGGCCCTTCCATGCCAAGCACCCAGCTCTCCTGGATCTTCGCTTTTGCTTTCTGGGGTTTTGGTCAGCTGTGGTCAACGGAGTCTAAAAGTACAGCCGTTCGGCAGGTGTGCAGAGAGAGAGCACAGTCACACAGCTCTGAGACACTGCTGTCATGGGTGCTGCGTTAATAGTCACTGTGGCTCGCCTCTGAGCAGACTGGATTTGTAAATTAGCCTTGGCCGTAGGTATATGCATACTGGGAAACAGTCGTCCGGGGTTTGGCACTATCTGGGTTCTGGGTGTTTTCAGGACATCTCAGAATAGATCCTGGAGATTTAGTGGTTACCATGCAGAGCTGAAGCATTAGAGGACACAGCTTTACTCAAAAGCAAAATAACGCTCCTCATGCCCGTCCTGGGCATGTGATTCACACATATGAAACATAGAGAGTAGGACGACATGGAAATAGGAAGCAGATGTATGGTTGCCAGAACCTGGGGACATGGGACTGGGAAGTGATGGTTTGGGGGTTTGCTTGTATAGCACTGAGGAAATTTCGGAACCAAATGGAAGCAGAATTTATATAACATAACTGCTCTAAAGGCCCCTGACCTGCACATCCTAAAATGGTTAATTTGGTTGGTGAGATGGCTCAGTCCAGAAACCGCCCACTGCTCAAGGACAAAGACATAAGTTGAGCTCTCTGGTACCCATGGTGTAACCCCAACACTGAGAGGGTGGAGACAGGAGGATGCCTGGAGCTCCTGAGCCAGCCAGTCTAGCCAATCAGTGAGTTCCAGGTTCAATGAGAAACCTTGTCTCAAAAAATAAGGTGGAGTCAGGCTTGGTAGCACATGACTTTAAGCCCAGCACTCAGGAGGCAGAGGCAGGTGGATCTCTCTGAGTTCAAGGCCAGCCTGGTCTACAGAGAGAGTTCCAAGACAGCCAGGGATTATTGCACTATCAGACCCTGCCTCAGAAAAACCAAAAAATAGAGAGATTTAAAAAAATGGTCAATTTTATATTACATAAAATTCATCCCAATAAAAGATTTTAAATCCTAAAGAGGGCTGGGGAGGTAGCTCAGTGGTACAGAACTTATCTTGCATACCTGAGATCCTAGGTCCAATCTCCTGAAACACACACACACACACCACCACAGCCTCCACCACCACCAACAAAACTATGCCCTATAAAGGAGCTTTCAAAAGTAAAGAGTCAAAGGCAAAAAACACAAAAACACAGCAAGTCAAGGATGTCCGAGCACGATGGGAACAGGGCCAGGATCACGTTTCTTTGCCAGAGAACTAAGATATGAATAAGAAAATTGGTTTTTCTGTTGTCTGGGGAGAAAAAAAAAAAAAAAGCAGCCACCCAGAAATAGTGAAGTGAGCCAGATCGATCTGGCTTGTTCGAAGTGGCCTGACCCAGCCCTGTCCCCACAGGACTGACCTACCATCCAGGATGACAGGCTGGAGAGACGACGAAGCAAAGCAAGAACGGGGAGGAAAACTTTAGGTAGGATGAACGGAAGAAAAGTTCAATCACGGTGAAGGGAGGGGATTAC
This sequence comes from Psammomys obesus, assembly GCF_907164565.1. Lineage (NCBI taxonomy): Eukaryota > Metazoa > Chordata > Mammalia > Rodentia > Muridae > Psammomys > Psammomys obesus. The sequence goes on along the minus strand of NW_026590062.1, from coordinate 13,100,773 downwards.
TACTCCGTGAGAGTCAACAGACACAAAAGAGAGAACTTTTGCTTGGAAACTGAAAAGTGTAAGGAAATCTGAAGAGGACTTTAACACACATTATGTATATAGTTTTTCAATGTTTATCACGTGGATGCTGGAAGTACTCACGCAACAAGAACAGGAGATTTGAAAAATGAACAGGGACACTCTCAAAGGCCAAGTCAGAATCTTGGAAATTAAAAATTAATTTCTGGACATCAAAATTCATCAATCTCTCCAAACGTGCCCTTCCCCCACCCCCAACTAAATCAAGAGCCACGAGATAGTCATTCATTTCTAAGCACAAATGTTCCCATATAAAACTCCCGAAAGAACTGGCCGCAAATTTTCCATTTTCTTTGCTCTCACCTCAATGACCTCCCCGATCAGAGACAGTGTCTTTTCCCACTTATGGACGGTTTGCAGAAAGGGCCCCACAAATCTGCTCCCGGAGATGCTCTGCAAGTTGACGGTGTTGTCATCCAAGCACTGGATAACGTCGTCCACGGACCCTAGGATGTAGCCTCGCTCCTGCGTGCCTTTGTAGTACTTGACCACGGTGAACTTCATGTTCTCCCAGGTGTCTAGGATTTCTTTTACAGCCTGGTTGGGAAAGAAAGAAGCTTTTGGACCCACAAGGAGGAGCAGGAACCTGTCCCGGTAGCCTCCTCCCTAGTTCATCAGCAACTCAACCTGTTGTCCCAGCTCAGTCATCCCAGAAGTCGGGATTCCCCTCGGCAACAGTGTTTCCTGCCTATCAGGCTCCCACTCGGCCTGGCAGGCCTGTTACATGCGGGATCTCAGTTGACCCCCACCCCCAAAAGGGGGGTTGTTATGCAGAGAAAGGCTCGGAGATGCCACACGGCATGCCAGGCATGCTGCTGAGTGTCGGAACTGGGTCTCAACCCTGCAGCCCCCTGTGTAACCAGGGCGTCTTGCCCCATGCCCGCTCCACTGCCAAGCGAGAAAGCCTGAGTATAAAATGCTAGACACGCTGTAATTCCATTCTCTGAAGAAATCTACACTGATATGTGCTCACATGTCTATCATACGTATGTGTGATTTAGTCTTCAGTGAGACAGGCCCCTGGGGAATGCCTTAGAGGGATTATCTTTATCAGGTTCAGTTAGAAAGATCCACCCACTGTGGGTGGCACCATTCCCTAGGCTGGGCGCTCTGCCTGAATAAAATGAGGAAGCAGCTGGGCATTAGCATTCATCTCTCTCTGCATCCTGGCTGTAGAAGCAGTGTGACCAGCTGCCTCCCGCTCCCGCCACCATGCCTCTTCCTCCATAATGGCTGTGCACCCTCAGACTGTGAGCCACAATAAACCCTTCCTTCCTTAAGAGGCTTTTGTCGAAGCATTCTATCACGGCAGTGAGAAATGTAGCTAAGACAACATCTATCTATTATTACACGTGTGCATCTGGGAGCATGTATGTGAGCATGCACACATGTGCCCTACGTACGCGTGTACACTACTGTTTATGCTTCATGCATATATTCACCGGTGGCTTGTATTAGTTGTACAGAATAGGCTCACGTGCGTCTTCCTGGACTCAAGTTCCACACTTGGAGCTTGTACCCGCATCTTAGGTAGGGAGCAACTGTCAGTGGGACACTAACACTGGACACTACAGTCAAGCGTCCAGGCTCTGAGTGACCTGCTTATTTTAGAATATGTGAAGAATATGAAACTATCATAAAGACAACAGAACGGGAAACTATAATCAGGGATGTCAAAAAAGTAAACCGAGGTAGAGGTTCTATCTACTTAGATACTACAGAAAGTGAGTTTCCTGCTCCGTAAAAAGACAGCCTTTGCTGGGAGCAGTGGAGCGTCTTGTGATCCCATTATTCAGGAAGCTGAGGCAGGAAGATCATGAGTTCAAGACCTGTCTTGGCTATATGCTAAAAACCCATCCCAACAAACCAAAGCCTGAAGAGGAGTGGCTCAGAGGCAGGGCTCCCACCTAGCACTAGAGGCCCTAGGTCCTCCCACAGAACTGAAACTAAAGGCCCTCCTTCCTACCTTCTCAATGGCGACCTCCTTGATGGCTGCAGTGACAATCACATTGAGCACTTCCGTGTGTTTGTGCAGCTCCATGGCGAACATGTTCTCCAGCGTGAAGGTCTCTGTCATCTCGAAGAACACTCCCGTTTTCTCCATGAGTTCTTTCCAGTGCCTGGAAAAGCGCAGGGTCATTAGCGAGCACCACCAGACAAATGCAGAGGCGAGCTTAATTGTTCCTGAAGTCACAGAGAGGAGGCCCCGTGGGGGAGCCTTCTCAGTGACAAGGGACGGCCCGGGATAATACTCCAGAGTTCTTCCAAATCCCTTCCCTGCCACCGGAGTTAGAAGCAGAAAACATCTGGCAAGCCCTGCCCTGTGTGTGCCTTCGCCGCTGCTGAGAAAAGGTGCGGCCTTCAGTTTTTCCAGGCTGCCTTCTGCCTGTGAGGGAACCTGGTGTCGGTCATGGAGCCCAGGTGCACCGGGAAATACCGACTCGGCAGTGCCTGCTGGACAGTGAGCACAGGCCCAGCCATTGCTAGACGGTCGATAGACAATGGAACACACCTACCAATTAAACTCAACCTTGTGCTAGCAAGGGGACATGCTCTGAGAGACGTACCACCAGGCGGTCTCGGCTTTGGGTGAACTTCTCAGCGTGAATTACACAAACCCACATGACCAGGCCTGTGACACATCTGGCCACCTGAGATGGCATAGAGTCTGCTGCTGGTACCAACTGACAAATGACCTAACTACAAGCCAGTTGTTTTGCTTGCTTGGTTTATGCAGAGCTGCGGACAGGACCCTGGGCCTCAGACGTGCTGGGCCATTGCTCTGTCACTGAGCCACATGGCCCAGGAAGCACTAACTGTCCTGAATGCTGGGGGGAAAGCATTGGCTGGGCCAGGGTAATGGTGCAGGCACATGGGAGCCTAAAAGAGGACAATAGAGAGCGTGAGGCCAGCCTGCGCTACAGCCTGAGACCCTGGTTCAAAAAAAAAAAAAAAAAAAAAGAAGAGAAGCGGGGAAGGATGCCCCTGGCATTAGAGGTGGCATTCAGAGATGGGAAACAAAAAGGGACATGGCCAGAGCCTGGGAGCTGTGGGCTATGGGCTATTAGGTCATGAAATGCTTTTGCCTGCTACAGAGAAGAACCGCCCAGTGAGCACAGGGTGAGAGCGTTCTAGGTCTGTGAGAAGACGGACAAAAGCCATGTTGGTTGGGCCTGTGGCTGCCACTCTAGGCTCAACAGGACAGGTAGGGAAATAGATGTTAAAACCACAGGAGCGCTGAGGATAGACCTTCTTACTGGTGTGAACAGGACTATACCCTCAACAGCTCCCTGGAACTATGACCAAATCCCTGAGAAAAGCGACTTTAATACAGAGAATTCAATCTAGAGTCATCTGGGCCATGGTGACGGAGACAGTCATGGCCAGGGGCCTGGCATGTGGCAATGTGTTCTTCTCATGAAAGATGGGGAGGAAGGGGATGAGACCAACAGGCTCCACCTCCTTGAGTCACGTGACAGTGTTCCTCCAAGGGACCCAGCCTTCAACACACAAGCCTCTTGGAAACATTCCAGATTGGGAGGAAATGGAGAAGGCAAAACTTCCTGAGTAAAATAAAACTGCTTGGTGTGACTCTGTGACACAGGACCCAACGCTCCGTTAAGCACCAGAAGGACCTGTGCATCCAACACGGCAGCCACAAGCCATATGTCACCGCTGGGTAAGCCCAAGCTCCGATGAAGTGTAAAGAGCACACCAGACTTCCATGTATGGCCTTCACAGAAGTCAAATATCTGCTGCATGTGGAATGGTGCCTTGGATACCGAGTCAGCTGAGTATATTACTCAGGGGCTGGGGAGGTGGCTCAGCCAGTTAAGAGCACTGGCTGCTCTTGCAGAGGACCCGGGTTCAGTTCCCAGCACCTACAATGGCAGCTCACTGCCATCCGTGACTCCAGCTCTAAGGGATCAGATGCCCTCTGGCACACATACAAACATGTACACTGACAAACATGCATAAACATAATTTAAAATAAAAACAAATCTTTAAAGTATGCAGGCACATGCGTACACATGCCCCCCCCCAATGTGAGTGTGTGTGTGTGTGAGAGAGAGAGAGAGTGTGTGTGTGTGTGTGTGTGTGTGATGGCTCTTGCCTATAATCCCAGCATGCAGGAGGCTGAGAAAGAAAGACTGCCATGAGACTGAGAATAGCCTGGGCTGCATAGGCTAGCCTGGGCTGCAGAATAAAAGCCTATCTCAACCTCCCCTCCCAACCAAAAACAAAAACAAAAACTAATTCACTGTTCTCATTCCTTTTTTTCTTCCCCCCACCCCTTTCAGTTTTTGAGCCAATGTGCCCAGGCTGGCATGGAAATGTTAACTTCCTGTCTCCGCTGCCCACGTGCTGGAATGACAGACTGGCAGCACCATGTCCAGTTCTTCTCATTCATTTAGTGGCACTCCACTGGCCAGCTTTGCATGTCAACCTGACACAAGCTAGAGTCGTCAGAGGAAGGAGCCTCGGTTGAGGAAACGCCTCCATTAGACCCAGCTGTAAGGCATTTTCTCAATTACTGACTGATGTGGGAGGGGGCCCAGTCCATTGTGGGTGGGGCCATCCTGGGCTGGTGGTCCAGGGTTGGATAAGAGAGCAGGCTGAGCAAGCCATAGGAAGCAGGCCAGTAAGCAGCACCCCTCCATGGCCTCTGCGTCAGCTCCTGCTCCAGGTTCCGGCCCTGTTTGAGTTCCTGTCCTGCCTTCCTTTGGTGACAGTGTGGAAGTGGAATAAACCCTTTCCTCCCTGACTTCGCTTTTTGGTCATGGTGTCTCCTTGCAACAACTGATATCCTAAGACTGGCCCCTAAAAACTGCAGATGCCTTTGGTGGCCCCGGGTCCATTTCTCCTGGATTCCACCAATCAACTCCTCCTGCTTTTAAAACAAGAACATGGCTTTGACTGAAGCAGCCATTGGGGTCATTTTTAATAAAACCCTTGGCACCATCTTCACTTACAAACAAGGCTGGCACCGCTCCCCTCGCTGCTCAGCAGGTCCCTCGTCTAACCTGAGCTGTGTATGTCTGCAACCCAATGCCCTTCCATGAGCTCCCCAGGCTGATTGAGGACCAGAGTTCAGAACCAACCTCTCTCTCAGGGCCTCATGCTTCAAGTCCAGAAGCAGAGGGAGGGAGTCTTTGAATGCCTTCATCTTTGTTTCCAAGTGGAAGGCCACGGTTAGGCTGCGCACCTGGCGTGGCAGCTTTCGGAGCCCTCTGAGGAAGCCTTCGATGCCATCCTGCAGGTACTGGACATTCAGGTTGATCCAGAGGGTCTGGGACCATTCCTCTTTGGCAGCCTAGAGACATTAGACAGCCGATGGGGCCTGATGCAAATACAAAGAAATCGACAGGGTGTGTGCCTGGCTCGGGCCTTGCTCAGCTCTGTCTTCAACGGAACCTCTCACTTAAAAGGCCAGCATTTTGGGGTAGAAAAGAAGGAGATGGGAATGTTCTGAGCCCTCTCTCATATAGCCCTGCCCCCCCCGACGGCATCTGTCCCTGTGCCCGGGAGGGGCGGCACCTTCAGACCCTCATACAGGTTGTAGATCATTCGCAGGCCCGACATCTCCTTCTGCACTTTGATAAGCTCGGGATACATGGTGATGGGCAGGTCGAAAAGCTTCTCTGCATTAGCCAGCCCCTGCCGGTTCTTCTCATGCCTCGCCAGCTCTTTTTCAAAACTGCCTAAGAGCTCCGCGCCTGGAGAAGAAGTGCAGAGATAGAGCAGAAAGGACAGTGGGAATGTGAGATCCCTCCTGCTCCAGGGCTTGGGAGGAAGGGGATGTGGGAGGGTGGGAATTGGGGTCCCTGCAAGTTCAAGGCCAGCCTATATAGATAGCAAGTTCCCAGCCAACCTGAGCGACAAACTGAACGATGTGTCTGCACTGTATGAGCGTTTAAGACTGAGGGCCAGTAACATGGCTCACTGGGCAAAGACACTTGCGGCTAAGCCTGATGGCCTAAGGGCAATCTCCAGGAACCTCACGGTGGGAGAAGAGAACTGGCTCCCAAGGGTTGTTCTCTGGCCTCTACACAGGCATTCACACACACACACACACACAAAATAAACAAGTAAATGTAATGAAAATGTTAAATAAGAATAAAATAGTTGATTAGGAAACCAGTCATTAATTATATGCATAATTATAATCCCTTCGTAATGTATAATTATATTATAATCCCTTTTGCAAGACAGGGTTTCTCTGTGTAATAGATCCCTGGATGTCCTGGACTCCCTTTGTAGACCAGGCTGGCCTTGAACTCACAGAGAGCAGCCTGCCTCTGCCTCCCTGAGTGTTGGGATTACAGGTGTGTGCCACTGAACCTGGCTTCATCAATTATGATTTCATACACATAAGTTACAGGGGAGAAAAATTTAAAATCAGCAGAATTTATCTTATCCCAGAAACCAAAAGCCCATTTGCCCTGCAAGCCCTTCCAATGAGAATGTGGACCCCAAGACTGTGCTGAAAGAGAGGCAACTGAAAGACATGGCACAGCCAAAGCCACTCGCCCTCTGCTGGCCTGGAGGCTCAACAGGCTCAGGTTGAGAACCCTGATGTAGACTTAAGGACAGGGTTTTCCCCATCGCTCCTTCAGCCAGTGGTGACATCTGAAGGCCATGTGCTGCGTTTTGCAGATGAAGTACCCCCAGAGGCTCCGTGTTGGAGGCCTGGCTGCCAGCTGGTGGGTCCAGACACTGGGGGAGGCGGGGACTGGATCACAATAGAGAATCAGTGAATCCAGCAAGGGACTCGGGTTTGCTGCTGTCCTTGGCAAATGAAGAAACCCAGGAAGTGAGACCTGGTTGGAGGGGTGGCGGGCATAGGGACATACTTCTGAGCAGTGTGTCTGCCTCCATCCTCCATCTCTCCACTTCCTGCCTGCTGAGCCATCTCCCCAGCTAGTCTCCCCCACGGGGAAGTGGCATGTGTCCCCGGTGAACTGCCTCTGACACTATGAGCCAGAACAGCTGCCCTTCCTTTTAAGCCGTTTCTCTCAGATATGTGCCATAAGGGTGGAAATGTGGCAGGCGCCATGGGGAACCAGCACGGATGGATGGCATGGTCCAGGGTCTAAGTCCAAAGGATGACCTTAGCGGCACAGAGCAGAGGGGTGGGGCATGCAGGGCCACAGCGGCAAAGGCAGCTGCCAATGGCCTCTGTGACCAGCAGGCACGGACCTGCTGGGTCCCCTGAGAGCAGAGCAGCCATCCAGCTCTCACTAGATCTTTCCTAAGCTCCCCAGCCCTCACACTGCTCTACCCTCAGAGGCCACCCCTAGACCGACTAGGAAGGCAACGGCTGAGGAGGGTGTAGGAGCGCCTTCCGTGGTAACACTCTCCACTTCCTGTGAGCCTCTTGGGAACCCCTAAGCCTTCAGCACCTCCAGACCGCAGCCTCACCTTTATCGAGGTCTTCGCCCACAGCCCCCGGGCCTTGGCTGTAGAAGCGCTTTGCGAACTCCTCCAGCTGGATCCGGAAGCTTGAGATCTCAGTACGGGTGATCTGAGGGAGGGAGGCGGCCCACTGGCTTGACTTAGCCTCAGGGTGGGGATTGGAAGCCGAGACCTCTCATGCCAGCACTCGTGCTGAGCCCTGCCCAGCCCCCCTTCTGCGCCCAGGCCTCAGGTGACCCCTCACCTCCGTGAACGTCTTCTTGATGCCTCCCAGCGCGTGATCCACGTTCATGGAGTCGATGAAGAGATTTTGCCACATGTTCTCGATCTTGTCTACCAGCTCCTGCTCGGCCTCGGCAGGCTGGAGAGACGGGGAGGGCGAGAGGCAGGCAGGAGGAGAAACAGAATGGACACGAGAGAGACACAACAAATTACTAATAAAGTTGGAATTGAGGTTGCATGTCGGCGCCACTCCCCCACAGACTTTGGTTTCTAGTTGCACCTAAAGGGGGCACCTTGAATAAGCCAAAAAGCGAGCTGAAATAGGGACATTGTGTTCTTGGGTTGCTTATTTGGTTTTGAGAATTTATCTTTTTAACTGTGTGTGTGTGTGTGTGTGTGTGTGTGTGTGTGCGCGCGCACACACACACACGCACACAGTGCCCACAGAGGCCAGAATCAAGCGTCAAATCCCCTAGAGCTGCAGGTACAGGCTGTTGTGAGATGCCTGATGTAGGTGCTGGGAACCCAACTCGGGTTCTCTGGAATGGCAACAAGCTCCCTTAGCCACTAAGCCATCTCTCCAGGCCCCTGTTTGTTCCTCTTAGAGTTAAAGTCTCACATATCTCAGGCTGACCTCTAACCTACTGTGTAGCCAAAGACGATCCTCCTGCCTCTGACTCCCGAGTTGTGGGAGTGTAAGTGTATGCCACCATGTCTAGGCAAAGCTGTGTTTTGTTCATTAAAGCGCTAACTGGGCCAGGTGTGGTGGCACATGCCTGTTTCCCTGGAGGCAGAGGCAGGCAGACCTCCATGAACTGGAGGACAGCTCTGCATAACAAGTTCCAGGCCAACCAAGACTTCACAGGGAGACCTTGTCTGGGGTGGAGGGAGGGAGGAAGAGGGAAAACAGGGGCAGGGAGATCTGGCAGAGGTAGCTCAGCAGTTTAGAAACACTAGGGGAGTCCAGAGAATCAGAGCCTCGATTCAATCCCCAGGGGGATCTGATGCCCCCTTCTGGCATCTGTGAGTACTGCACTGATGTACACACGTACACACACACACACACACACACACACACACACACACACACACACATTTAAAAATAATAAAAGAAAAAAAAACAACAACTAGTTTCTTCATATCACAACTTCTGGAAACAAAGCACAAAAGGAGATCCTGAAAACAGACGGAAAATACTAGTCAGGCGAGACTAAGTTGGCAGAGAGATAGGATGGTGACTTCACAATCAAAACAACAGAAGTTAGACAACTGAAGTGAGCGTCTGCCCAGAAAGAAGAGACGAGCCACCACAGCCCTCAGACATACTGACATGAACACACCACCAAAGTTAGTAGAACTGGGTGTAGGAATTCTCTGTAACCCAGAAATTCTGTGTCCCAGCTCATGCCTGCCAGAGATGCACGCCTGCATGTGTTCACCAAAAGAAAGCTAGCAACACCATCATAGCATCCAAACCCTGCCAACAGTCCAAGTACCTCATGGCAGCATAGCTGCAGGGACTACTATACAGAAAAGACAAAGGAGGGATGATTTCCATGAGCAGTAGCAATGAGTAGTATCTCAAAAAAAAAAAGTAAAGTTGAGTGAAAAAAAGATGTGGAGAATGCACACCTTTTTTTAGGCAATCTATACAGCTCATAAGCAGGGAACTATCACAGCTGGAGAAATGGCTCAATGGCTCAGAAGACCTGAGTTCGGTTCTCAGCACCCACGTGGCTGCTCACAACCATTTGTAACTCCAGTGACAAGGGACCTAATGCCCTCTTCTGGCCTCTGCAGGTACTACACTCACATGGCACACATACAGGCAGGCATATACTCATACACATAAAGTAAAAGTAAATAAGTCTTTAAAAAATAAAAACATACCCAGCACTCAGGGAGGCAAAGGCAGGTGGATCTCTGTGAGTTCGAGGCCAGCTTGGTCTACAAAGTGAGTCTAGGAAATCCCAGCTCAAAAAATAAACAAACAAATAAATAAATAAATAAATAAATAATTAAAAAAAACTAATAAAATAATTTACCACCAATTTCTTTTATCACCTTACATTCCCTTTTCTCTCTTATTTTTATTTATGATTATTAATGTGTGTGTTTGTCGATGTGTAGGTGTGAGATGCATAGCACAGTACATGTATGGAGGTCAGAGGACAGCTCTGTGGAGTTGGCTCCATCTTTCCACTTTCCATGGGTTCTGGGGATTGAACTCAGGTCTCCAGGCTTGTGTGGCAAGCTCCTCCCCCCCCCCAGGCCATCTTGCCAGTCCTCTCTCTTACTGTTTTACAAAACCTCTTTACTTATTATATAGGAAGTGACCCCCATCCTCTCCCCGGAGACTAAGGGAAGACAGATGAGAGCCAGTGAGCTGGTACAGGTGGGCTGTAAACCACCACAGGGGCTTACGTGGTAGACCAAGCCACGGTCTCCTCACTTAAGTTCTCTGTGAGGTGGCTTCTCACTGGAGACCTGACGCTTTGTCACTTGCTAGGGAACACAGGCCTGCCACGGTGACTGAGGCCCTTCTGAGGACAATCTTAGTGGTTAACCGAGGGCTCTCCCCGCCCCCACCGGCTCACTGTTTGAACACTTGGTCACCAGTCGGCGGCGCCGTTTGGGGGGGGGGTCATGATAGAATCTTCAATAGGTGGGGCCTTGCTGGGGGTGGGCTCTGAGAGTCTGTGGCCTTGCCGCTTCCTGTTGCCTCTGTCCGATTCACGTACGTGGGAGGGATATGACCCACTGGCTTCCCGCTCCCGCCGCCATAACTCCTTCCTGGCTCTGCTGGACTCTATCCCTTGGGAACCATAAACCAGAATAAACACTTTCCTCCTGGAGTTGTTTCCCCCTGGGGTATTTTAGGACAGCAACATAAAAGCAACTAGCCCTGTAGTCAAGGCAACCAGTGGAGGCCTGCGGAGAGCACAGCCGACTTACGAAGATTTTGTAGAGCCCCAAGGTGCGGTACCGCTCCTGGATGTCCTTGTACCTCAGCTCCATGACCAAAGATTTTGACCTGATCTCTGCAATTGTTGCAAGGACAAACTTGAGGTCTTCAAGGGTGCTGGGACTCTTCCTGAGATTCTTGGCCAAGATCTGTGAAGGGATTCGGTTGAGAAGGCAAAAGGGTAACAGTGGAAGCCCACCTTCCTCGGGAACGGGGCTCTTCGTTCAGCATGGATGCTGCGGACATGTGCTGGTCAGTTTTAATTGTCAAAGTGGTGCAACCCAGCCTCACTTGGAAAGGGAACCTTTAATGAGGAGTTATCCAGAAGGGGTTGTCTAAACTGTTAGTTGATGCGGCAAGACCCATCCCACTGTGGGTGGCGCCATTCCCTAGGCGGAGGGCCCTGAATCAAAGTTAGCAGAGAGCAAGCAAGCAAGGGTGCATTTATTCTCTCTCTGCTCTCGACTATGGATATGACGAGCTCTCTGAGTCCCCACCTTGACATCCCCTCAGTGATGGAAACTATGAGTGAAATAAGCCCTTTCCCCCAAGTCACTTTTTATCTGCATATTTTATCACTGCACCAGAAATGAACCGAGGACAGGATGGAATCCAGGGCTTTGCATGTGCTAAGCAAGGCTCTACCATAGAGCCATGCCCCCATCCCCCCGCCCAGGCCTTGACGATCTGTTTTAAATACAGGTGGCCTCCAGGTACCTCAATCTCATCCCGGATGCTAAAAAGCTCCTCCCTCGCTGACTCATTGAGAAGCTTCCCCAGCGAAATCACCCAGGATTTAGCATTTTCTTGCACTGTGCTGGCCAGTGGCCCGAGCTGCAGCCGGATGCAGTGCTCATCCTTGACCAGCGGGTGGCGCATCACATCTGCGGCGATCTTGGCGTAGAACTGCAGTTTCTCGTCATAAGCCACGCAGGGCGGTTTCTTGGCCGCGAACTTCTCCATCACGATGGACTTGTCCAGCTTCCAGAGGGGCCGGTAGCGCTTCCACTTCTGTAGGTACTTCATGAGGTTCACCAGGTGCCTGTGGATGTTCTGGGGGATCATGACGGCTTGGTCCATGATCTGGGAGTTCAGGGAGATGTCATTGTAGAAGCTGACGATGACAACCTCCTCTTCCTGGCCCTTCTGTGGGGGGCACTCGATGCAGCTGCCATTCATCCAGCGCACGAAATGCTAGCAGGAAGAGAGCAGGTGGGGGGCGGGGTGAGGGCCAGCATAGAGTGCCTCCTGACCACAGACTCTGGTGAGTCCTGCTATGATCAACGGTCTTCACTATGCAGCCCTTCAAGGATAGCTTTGAAATCATGATCCTCCTGCCTCAGCCTCAATGGGAGGATTACAGGTCCACCAGGCCCTGTTTCTTTCTCTCCCTCTCCCTCTCCTCTCCTCCTCCCTCTTTCTCTTCTCTTCCTCTCCCTCTTCTCTCTCCCTCTCTCTTTCCTCTCCTTCTTTCTCCCTGCCTCTCTCTGTCCTCTCTCTCCTCTCTCTCTGCTGTTGGAAATTGGTCTGATGTTTGTACATTGAATTCGGGATACACCTATCCTTGTTGTGTAAACCTGCTTAGGATATTACACCTGATTGGTTGATTAAATGGCTCTACCTGGGCAGGGCAGAATAGGGTTAGGCGTGGCTAAGGTTCCTGAGCTTTGGGTTCAAGAGAATCATGGGAAACAGAGGGATGGAAAGAGAGGCGGAAGGTGATGCTGCGATGGCTCAGTGTGGAGAAGAAACCATGTGGGGCGGGAGGAAGGACTCTAATAACGGTGTGAAAAGGCCCAGATGAAGAATACAAGCAAGAATCTTGGGATTATGGATGGAAGGTAGCCCAGATGAGCATGATTAAAGTGGATGGCATTGGATGGGGGCTGGGAGGTGGATGGTGAGATTATTGAGATAATGTAGGTAAAAATATCTGCCCGGCCCAAGTAGATAGGCTATATTAAAAGCCAATAGGTGTCTGTGTCTTATTATTTGTGATAATGGATTAAATAATACTGCCACAATAATTATAGGGCTAGTAATAAACAATATTTGGTCCAACATCATTTTTATTTACAAGTCTGTCTCTCCTGTCTGTTTCTGCATCTGTGTCTTTCTCTGTCTCTGTCTCTGTGTCCTCTCTGTCTGTCCTCTCTGTCTCTCTATCTCTCTGTCCTCTCTGTCTCTGTCTGTCTCTCTGATTCTCTCTGTCCTCTCTGTCTCTGTATCTCTGTCCTCTCTGTCTCTGTCTCTCTGACTCTCTCT
>NW_026590062.1:13086188-13087817 GCF_907164565.1 Psammomys obesus | reverse complement strand
GTCTCTGTATCTCTGTCCTCTCTGTCTCTGTCTCTCTGACTCTCTCTTTTTCTGTCTGTCTCTCTGACTCTCTGTCCTCTCTGTCTCTGTCCTCTCTGTCTCTGTCTCTCTAATTCTGTCTCTGTCTTTGTCTCTCTATTTCTCTGTCTTCTCTGTCTCTGTCTCTGTCTCTCTGCCTCTGTCTCTGCCCCCAGTGAACTAAGAACGCCTCTGTGACAGGTGAGCCCCGGTGGCTGCTCCCAGCGGAGCGGCAGTGTGGAAAGAGAGGTGTGCAGAGATGGGCATGTGGCTCAGCTGGTAGAGAGCTTGCCTTCCACGTGCGAAGACTCCACCCCAGTGCAAAGTAAAGTAGATGCTGTGGTGCATGCCTGTAATCCCAGCCCTCGGGAGGTGGGAGAAGATCAGAAATGCAGGGTCCTCCTTGGCTACATAGAGAGTTTGAAGTCAGCCTGGGAGGATGGGAGGGGGTTAGAGGGTAGGGGAAGATCAGAGGGGAGAGACCAGGAGGAGAAGAGGAATGGGGCTACAATTGAGATGTAAAGTGAATAACTAAATTTTCTTAAAAAGTAAAAATTTTAAAAGGGAAGGGGGGCCCCAGGATCGGGCTATGGGGCCGCTCTCAAGTTTGATGGCTTCACACAAGCCAGAGGCAGCTGAGCCGCTGTCTGCTGGCACCTCTCTGACTGTAGCCACTACCGGGCAGGAGGCGGTGGGCAAGCAGATCTGCAGTGTGTAACAGAGCACCCACCTTGACCTCTGGCCCTGCTCCCTGTGTATCTCACACCCGACTGCCATGCCCTCTGCACTTAAGAATCCCCAGGCTTTCAACCCTCGGATCCTCGCTGTTGCCCTGACGACCTCCACGTTACCTTGGTGACCTCCACGCAGTTTCGTGTGCAATGCACACACATCTTGTCTATCTCGTTGGCATTAGGGTGAAGGATGATTTCCGGGGCTGACAAAGTGGTCTCCGCTTGGAACAGAGGGACGTTCCCGAGGATCAGAGAGTTGAACGCCTGTAGATTCCTAAGTGAGGGGCAGAGCAAAGGACAAGGCACTCAGGGTGTGGACTACACCAGACCCTGATGGAGGGAGCAGAGCCAGTAGTCAATGGGGGAGCTCCGTTCCACACTGAAGACTCATAAGGCACTGGAGAGGTCTAGAGACCCCTTGGCTACATTGCTGCTTGTGGGAATCCAACGCCTATTGCTGGGAAATAATGACAGTCACCACCCAAACTCATTCCCAGCAGCCCCTGCTCTGCTCCCAGGAATGCTTTCTGCTCTTCCATGGCGGTCATTCAACAGGTGTCTATCTCCTTGCTTTGATGTCTCTCCTCAGCTCTCAGAGGACAGGGACCATTGTCTGTGACATAGTCCAGGCCCTGGCACATGGCCACTCCTGAGAAAGCTTGGCTGGATAAATGTATGGACACATTGGTGGGTAGAGGAGTGCATGGACAAATGGATGACAGCCAGATGGATGGGTGGATGGATGGGTGGGTGGATGGATGGATGGATGGATGGATGGGTGGGTGGGTGGATGGATGGATGGATGGGTGGGTGGATGGATGGATGGATGGATGGGTGGGTGGATGGATGGGTGGGTGGATGGATGGATGGATGGATG
>NW_026590062.1:13078046-13085788 GCF_907164565.1 Psammomys obesus | reverse complement strand
ATGAGTGAGTGAGTGGGTGGGTGGGGGTGAGGTAGACAAGTGGATACATGGATGAAGGTATGGTGGATATGTGGTGATAGGAGGATAGATAGATGATGGATAGGTGGGTGGTAGACAGGATGGAGAAATGGGTGTGTGTGTGCATGGGTGGTGGGTGGATGGATGGATAACAGAAGATACAGCATAGTATCTAGAAACACTCTAGAAAGTGGTTTCGGATAAGGTGCCTGTAGAACTTGAGTTTGATTTTCAGCATCCACGCCAGGTGGCTCACAGCTGCCTGTAACTCCAGCTGCAGGGAGAGCCAATTCCTCTGGCCCCCACAGTGCAGCTCGTGTGCACGCACATGTAACTTAAAAATAAGCATTTAAAAAAAAAACACATTAAAGTTTTTAAAAAGGACATTGTGGTACCATGATGCCACCTTTCCCAGCGCGCCTCGGCAGTCATGGAGATGTTGCTCACGGCTGGCTCCTCAGAACTACTCTGACCTACCGAGTGTGCGTCCCCCAGTTGGCCCAGCTGGGCTGCTGGGCTGCAGGACCCACAGAGGACAGCAGCTTCAAGTGTGGGGCTGTTTCGAGCAATCAGAACCCACTACACAGTGACCACTCCAGCAGGTGACTGACCACAGCCCTGGAGGATGAGGGCTGTGCCCCCTGCCCTCCAAGTCTGTCTCTCAACACAAACAAAAGCTCCTCTGGGGCCTCCTGCTGCCAGATAGATGCAGAGATACACTGTCTTCCAGAAGCAGAGCGGCACACAGCCATCTCCGTGTGTCAGACGGGCCTATGCACAGGGACAGGGGTCCACACAGAGGGCATCCCTCCCTGCTCAAACTCCCCATCCAACTGGTGCTCAGATGGCCCTCACAGCCTCATGGCCAACCTTTGCATGCCATAGGAGCACTTACTTGAGAATGAGCTTCCCCAAGACTTCGTAGACCCGGCCTTCCCAGTACTCGTAGTAGGAGGCCAGCTTGGGGGCCCTGCCTGTGTTGGTGTGCACGACTAGACCTTCAACCTTGGTCAGCAGAGGCCCGATGGCCATGTACCACCGGACCATGTGGTCCACATCCCTGGCCCTTTCTCGTTCGATGTGCTCAAAGAATTCTTTTACACCTGTAGAGAAAGACAGGAGTTACACCTGACGGCCCCACAGCATGAAAGTGCTTTGAGGTCCAGTGAGATGGCACAGCAGATAGAGGAGCTTGCCATGAAGCCTGACAACCTGAGTTCGAGCCTCAGGGCCCACATGGTGGAAGGAGAGAACCAACTTCCGCAAGTCATCCTCTGACCTCAACGGGTGTACCACAGAACACACACACACACACACACACACACACACACACACACACACGCGCATAAGAAAATTAAAAAGAAAAGAATTAAAGAAATTACTCTGGGGCTAGATCGATGGCTCAGTGGTCAAGAGCACTGGCTGCTCTTGCAGAGGCCTGGGTTAGTTCTTGGGCTCACAGGGCAGCTCACAACCATTGCAACCTCAGTTCCAGGGGATCTGATGCAATCTTCTCCCTTCACAGGCACTGCACGCACGCATGTTGTATACAAACATGCAGGCAAAAAACAAAAAAACAAAAAAAAACCCCACACATTAAATAAAATTATAAAAAGAAGGTAACACGAGTTACACACAGCAGCTGTGACTCAGGACTTCACAGAAGCCATCCACGCATCAGCCATGGGTCATGGGCTGTTGTCATGGAAACAGAGCCAATGCTACAAGCTCAGACTCACCTCAGGGAGGAAGCCAGTGACACCAGCCAGGACTTTCTGGGTGCTGGTGCCTCTCACACAGCCAATCTGGCTGTGACGTTCTTCTTGAATTCTTTGGTGAGTAGTTTTGAATTCCTTATTGACTAGTTTAAGACCATTTGAAACGCCACTAGTGTCGTGAAAAGCAAACATGAGCCCATAAAGTAGAATTTACCTGACTATTAACAAAGTTTTACACCTGGGTGTGGAGGTGTGCACCCGCAATCCCAGTGCTGAGGCAGGAGGATGGCAAGTTTAAAACCAGCTTGGGCAACATAGTGAGAGCCCACCTCAAGAAAAAAAAATGAGTCAGCTGGGCAGTGGTGGCACACACCTCTAATTCCAGCACTCAGGAGGCAGAGGCAGGCAGATCTCTAAGTGGGCCAGCCTGGTCTGCAGAGCTAGTTCCAGAATAGTCAGGGTTACACAGAGAAACCCTGTCTTGAAAAAAAAAAAGAAAGAAAGAAAGAAAAGAAAAGCATTTCAAAGTTACTCATGGAAAGTGGTTTTTGAGCCAGGGATGGTGGTGTATGGCCTTAATCCCAGCACTTAGAAGGCAGAGGTAGGCGGAATATATCTCTGTGAGTCTACAGAGTGAGACCTTGCCTTTCTCAAAATCAGGAGTCTTGAGGGCTGGAGCTGGCTTGGTGGTGAAGCGCTTAACCAAGCACGTAAGAGGCCCATGGAGCTAGCAATGGCCACAGGCTGTAGAGTATTAAGTAACACAGAACATGGCAGCAGGCGGGAAACAGCCACAGTGCTTCCAAGGGCAGCCTGGGTACTGAGCACAGCGTGTGGAACACAGAGGTGGTAAGCACGGGGCTTCTGCAGTCCTTGGCCTACCTGGGAGCCCCTCCTCGGCTCTGGAGAATGGGCACTTAAAGAGGTTGACTGACTCAATTAACGTGAGCCTGGAGGCGATGTCCTCGGCATTCTTGTGAATCTGGTGGACGAGGGACTCGAACTTGCCGATGGCCTGTTTGCAGCGAACGATGTAGTCGTTGATTCCTTGGGGAAGAGGACGAAACTCAATTATGTCTCTGCCGTTCCTGACTCTTCTACCAGCATCTGTGACAGCCATGGCGATGCCACGTAGCTCACAAACGCCGTTCTTACAGCTGTGTTGACTGAGCTGTGACTAAGAGCCGTCAGCCCCCGAAGGCCTGGGACACAACGGCCTGGCACAGTCTCTACAAGCTTAGCAGTAGTGAGTTTCATTGTATGCACAGACATGTGTGTGTTCATATTTTTGTGCATGAGGATGTGCATAAGGATGTGCATGTTTGTGTTTATATGAGTATGTGTACATGTGTTTACATATGCGTGCATACATGTATGTATGCATGTATATGCATGTGTTTATGAGTGTGTACATGTATGTGCATTAGTGTGTGCGCACATGCATGTGAATATGCACGTAAAACTATGCACAATGTATCTGTGTATATTTGTGTGTATGTAAATTTTTATGTGCATGTCTATGTGTGTGTATGAGCACTTATGTAAATTGGTGTAGTTTGTATTAACAGATTGTGATATTTTGCTTTTAATGAGGAGGGATCATTACATAAGGTTCCTCCAGGGACTGGGCAGGTGGCTCGGTGGATAAGAAAGCATTTGCTCTATAAACATGAGGACCTGAAAGCCACATACAAAGCTGTGCAAGGCTGTGCAAGGCTGTGCACGCCTGTAACCCCAGCGCCGGCAGTAGAGGCAGGCAGAGCCTGAGCGCTCGCTGCCCAGCCGGCCGAGCCAACACAGAAGCCTCCAGAGCAGAAAGAAACTGTGCCTCAAGGCGACAATGCAGGAAAGGATGGAGGAAACACCAGGCTCCTTCCCCTGGCTTCTGCATGCACACAAGCATGAAACAAGACACACCACCCTAACACACAAGAGATCACCGTATGGTAAACTGTTAGGCGGCCAGGACCCGTTACCTAGCGAGTTCCAGTTCAGCCTCTTGTAGCCAGCCCGGAAGACCCGGAGCAGTTCCTGGGAATGGTCCTCCAGGAGCACCATCTCGGCCTCGTTCAGCGTGTTGATGAGCCGGTTGTAGTGGTCCAGCATTCGCTGGATCCCCTCGGTGTACCTGAGGGGCGGGTACAGGGAGTAGGGCGGCCAGTGAGCTAAGAGCCCCTGTAACGTGTCCCCAGACACCTGCCTCGCCAGCAACCGCCATCAGGACAGGTGCAGGAGGCCTACACTGTGAGTTCCGGGACTCTACACAGTAAGACCTTCTCTCAAAAAAATTACTAGAAATAAGAGCTACAAAAGTGTTGAGGGGAGGTTCCGCCGTCACCTTGAGGAGCATCGGGTGGTGGCTCGAGAGGGGTGAATCAGTGATAAAGTTCGTGCCTTGCAAACAAGAGGACCTGAGCAGGTCCCCCTGCTCCCGTGCCTAAAACTGAGCGCAGCGACATCCTTGTGTAATGCTGTCACAGGGAAGTGGAAACGGGCTGATCCCTGTGGCTTACCGGCCACCCAACCTAGCCAGTTTGCCGCAGTGAGTTTGCCAAACCAGTGAGCCGCAGACCAGTGAGATTCTGCCTTGACAAACAAATGAACACAGCCTGAGGACAACACCCATGGGTGCTCTCTGGGCTCCATGTGCACCTGAAACACACATACACACATACATACACACACAAATACATACATGCACACACTCACAGACATACATACACACACACACACTAAAAACAATAACAAAAGATCGTCAAGAGGCCCTTGGGACCAAAGTGTCGCCTCTGACTGAAGAGGAGCCTTCTCACCTGAGGAATTTGTCCTCCTGGAGGGCCACGTTCCTCGCCAGTTCGGGGACAGTGAAGCCCAGCTGCTCTAGGTACTTGGTTTCGTGAATAATCTCTTTGAGCATAGGAGAGAAGTTGATGATGAACGCAGATCCCCTGTCTGCAGGAGCCGCATCCTCAGCTATGAGGGTGGTTTGTGAAAGAGACAAACTTCCTGGAAGAAACTGTCCGCCATTGCTTGTGAAATTCACTAGAACGTGAACTTGACAAAGACCAATGTAGGTACATTCCCCCATGGATGGGTGCCAAAAGAAACTAATGGGCTGCATGTTCTGTTTTGCAGTTTGTTTGGTTTTTTTATAATTTAGTTTGGGGCTGGGGAAATGACACAGAGCACAAAATGCTTGCTCTGCCAGCAGGAGAAGCTGAGTGTGAGTTCCTAACATTCAGTAAAATGTCAGGCATATGTGCACAAACAATATCACACAGAGAGAGAAAGAGAGAGAGAGAACCTAGACAGGACTCTGGGGGTCAAATGACCAGCCAGGCCAGCCAAATCCATGTGTTCTTGTCTCAATGAGAGACCTTGTTTCAGAAAAACATTGTTGGGGTTGATTGAGAAAGTCACCTGATACCAACCTCTGGCCTCTGTACATATGAACATATATGCAAACATCACACACACACACACACATACACACACACTGCAGTTTAACTGCTTCATGTCCAACTGGACTACAGAGTGAGTTCAAGACCAGCCAAGGCAACTGACTGAGATCCTGCCTCACAATGAAAGGGAAGATTCTCAATGGCACAGCAGGGATGTTTCCCAATGGTGGAGCCCCTGCCAGAACCCCACCTCCACCCCGCTGAGGGGCTTTGGGTGTGGCTCAGTGGGAATGTGCTTGTCTAGCATGTACAAGGCTCTGGGTTCAATCACCAGCCCTGAAAAAAAAAAAAGAATTTTATTTAGGTGCCAACAATAAAATACTAGGTAAAACCCTATAAAAACGAAGATTTCTAGCTTTTCTTAGAAAATAGGGGAATCACGCCGGCAGCCACAGGCTAGACTTAGGTAGCTGACACGCCTGGGTCCGGGCCCTGAAACCTCCCCCCGCTCCCCTCAGGGAGCTCCTCTGTTCTCAAGGTAGCAAAGAAATTACTTGCTAGGAGGAGATTCGGGAACTACATACATAAAACCGCCAGATCAGCTAAGACACTGACCTCCTGAGTGGTGGCCACATGGCAGGCCCTAGGCCACAAGAGAGGGTAGCTTAAAGGTCACCTGTGGGCCTTTGGGGTGGCTCCCTGATAAAACAGGCTTGTCACCAACCTGTGTTCAGTCCCTGGAACTCTCATGGAGGAAGGGAAAAAACTGGCTACTGCAAGCTGTCTTCTGATGTATACACACACACACACACACACACACACACACACACTCTAAATGTAAAAACATCATGACTTGTGTATGATTCAGTTAGGACTTCCTAGATCTCTGTCATCCTGTCCACTCAATTATTTTTTTTAACGTGAGCACATGTGTGTAAGAGTACAGGGGATGCCCGTTTGTGTGCGCACACGTGAAGGACAGGCAGCACCCTCAGGGCATTGTTCCTCCAGTGGCCTCTTTCTTTTGTTTTTTTAAGAGTTAGTTGATTATTTTTATGTGGGGCACATGGACGCAAGGTGGCCAGTGGGGCTGAGAGAGACCACCAGAGGCCTGGAGACCCGAGTCGCAGGCAATCGGGAGCCTCCCCGTGTGCTCGTGAGGAATCGGGCTTGCGTCCTCTGCAAGAGCAGCGGCCATCTCCCCGGCCCCTTGACTTGCTTTACGGAGGAGCCTAGGCCATCCCAGGGGGAGCCGGGTGGAGCTGCTGCTGTTCCCCCCTCCCCCGCCTCCCCTCCCGCCGAGAGGACGGCAGCGTGCCCCCCTCTGTGGGCAGTGTGCAAGGAGGCACCTTAGTGAGCAGGCTCTTCTTCATGAGGTTTGGGAGGCTCTGCTCCGTGGCTTCCTTCCACTGCTCGTACTTCCGTTCCTCGTACTGCTTCATCGTCCTGCCCACCTCCAGGTATCTCTGCCTCACCTAGCCGAGAATTGAGCAGCCATCACTTCTGTCCCTGAAAAACGACATCCTCCTCTCTCTCTACCAGGACAGCTTTTTATTTATGCGTGTGCATTTTGTGGGGTGGGGAGAGGGGTCTGCCGGAGATCTTTTAACTTGAAAACCAGGCTTGGTCTAGCAGAGAGCAGCAAGCTACATTCTGTGCACGAGGGGAGGTTTAATGTGTTTTAAGGGCTGGAGGACAGCACAGCAACTAAGAGTAGTTCAGGTCCCAGCACCCACATGGTGGCTCACATCCAGAGGACCTGCGCATGTATGCGAAAACCCATCTACAGAGAGAAGCACATACACACAAATAAACAGAATATTAAACATGTTTGAATGGCTAGGGGAGTTAAAATAAACAAGCAAGCAAACAAACAAAGCCGGGGCGGTGGCAGCGCAGATCTGTAGCCTCAGCACTCCGGGCAGGGGAGGCAGGAGAGCCACAGGTTCCAGGCCAAACTGGCAGAATAAAGAAATCGGGAGAACATTCGTGACCTCCGACTTGTGAAAAACCACGTGGACTTCACACATCTGTCCTTCCAAGCATCACTGAGAACAGCGTCCTTGGATCAACCTGGCAGCATAGACCATGCGACCCTGAAATGTCTCTAGTATAAGCTACATGGATTTTTTCAATGATCTATTTTATTTTTAGTTACATGAATGTGAGTGTGCACGCACACCTGAGTGCCCGCGGAAGCCAGAGGGATTGGATCCCGAGTTACAGGTGGTTAGGAGCCCCTTAGCGTGGGAGCTGGACTCCAACTCCAGACCCCTGGAAAAGTACCTTCTCCTAACCACTGAGCTCTCCAGACCCAAACTCTGTGGCTCTTTAAAGAAAATGTATGAGCCGGGCACAGCGGTGCATTCCTGTGATCCCAGCACTTGGGAGGCAGAGGCAGGCGGATCTCTGTGAGTTTGAGGCCAGCCTGGTCTACAAAGCAACTCCAGGACAGCCAAGGCTACACAGAGAAACCCTGTCTAGAAAAACGAAGAAAGAAGAAGAAAGAAGAAAGAAGAAGAAAGAAGAAGGAAGAAGAAGGAAGAAGAAGGAAGAAGAAGGAAGAAGAAGAAGAAGAAGAAGAAGAAGAAGAAGAAGAAGAAGAAGA
>NW_026590062.1:13065910-13078036 GCF_907164565.1 Psammomys obesus | reverse complement strand
AAGAAGAAGAAGAAGAAGAAGAAGAAGAAGAAGAAGAAGAAGAAGAAAGGTCTGTCAGCTCTGCTTTACCACATACCAAACTCGGGGGTGAGCGACAGCGAGGGTCAAAAGACAGAGGTCGCGGGCTGGCATGTGGCTCAGTCGGTAGAGCATTTGTTTAACAGGCACCAACCTTGGGGTTCCATTCCCAGCACCTCAGAAGCCAATGGTGCCGTTGCCCATCTCTAATCCGGGGATTTGGGAGGTGGAGGCACAAGAATCAGGATTTTGAAGCCATCCCAGCTACATGGTGAGTTCAAGGTCAGCCTGAACTACTTAACGTGGCTGACTCAAAAATAAATTATAAAGGAACAAATAGATGGACAGACAGACAGACACAGACAGTGGTCATCCTTTGAAACAAAGCCAAATCAAAGGAAAGGCAGGCCGGCAGGCATCCTGAGCACTGAGACTGGAAGAGAAGAAAGACAAGAAGAAACCTTAGCTGCAAAGGCGCAGGAAGCGAGCACAGCATGAGCATGAGCGTGAGCATGAGTGTGAGCGTGCCACTGGCCGGCTGAGGTGGCAGCCACGGGAGGCGGCGACATACCTCCTGGCCCCGTTCACTGTCCAGAAGTTCCTCCACCTCCTGGAATCTGAGGATGGTGTGCTTGATCCTGTGGAAGAGGGAGCGCTCCCAGCAGATGGCGCCGGCCACCGGAGGGTGGTTCTTGTGCAGCGGCGGGTTGTCCAGGTTATGCATGAAGATCTTATTGATGGCCTCGATCTGAAGAGCAAATCGGTGCCCTCGTCAGCCTCACAGGCCCTGCCAGCCAGGCCGGGTGTAAGTGGAGGACTGACTCTCGCAAGGAATATACACGACATGGCTGGGTGTGGCAGAGCCTTGGGCCTGCTGAGGCCCTGGGGTCCATCCCCAGCATTAGTGGGGGGAGGGGTAGAAGGGAATACAGTCTTTATTGTTGGCTTAGTATTCACAACTTTTTCGTTTTTGGTTTTGTTTTTGTTTTTTTTTTTTGAGACAGGGTTTCTCTGTGTAGCCTTGGCTTTGTAGACCAGGCTGGCCTCAAACTCACACAGATCTGCCTGCCTCTGCCTCCTGAGTGCTGGGATCACAGGCGTGCACCACTGTAATCTTACTTTTTCTTTCTTATGCTCTGCAATCTCTTTTCTTCTAAGTGGCCCAGGTCGGGTGTGCTCAAACGGTAAACCACATACAACCTGTACACCCTGACTTGACTGAATTATTTGAAATCCAACAATCCGTTCTAGGGGTGGCCACTGGCTTATGCACATTTGAAAAGGAGTATCTCTGGGCTGGGCTATAGTGCTCGATGCCCAGGGAAGTCACCAATTTTCCCATTACCTCCTTGTAGTACTGTGCCAGGATGTCATTAAACTTCATCATCATCTGCCGGTTGATGGCCTCCCGGGAGCGGATATGCTGGAATTTTAATAGCATGTCGAAGGCCGCTTCTGCTGACCGAAGCTTTTTGAAAGATTCGTCAATAAAACTTTTTGCTTCTTTCTCAATAACCTGCCAAAAGAAGAGGGGGAGAAGAAAGAGGAGGAGGAAGAGGAGGAAAAAGAGGAAGAAGAAGAGGAAGAAGGGGAAGAAAAAGGAAGGGAAAAGAAAATTAAAAGTGCTGTCGTGGTCTTACAAGAGAGGCAGGGTGAGGGACCCAACAGCCTGGGACAGAGCTCTGTCCAGTCTTGATGAACTCTGGCATCCAGTCACAGGAACTCGCCTGGGCTGGGGAATGGCTCGGTTGGGAAAGTGCTTGTCTCACAAGCATGAAGACCTAAGTTGGGACCCCAGGAGCCACATGAAAAGCCTGGGTGGCCACACCTGCAACCCCAGCTCTGAGGGTTGGGGCAGAGACAGAATGATCACTGGGTTCTAGCCTCAGGGAGAAAATTGAGGCTGGGTTTAGAGAGAGACCCTGCCTCAAAGAAATATGTGGGGCGTGGCAGAGCAGGACAGATGCCCTCTTCTGGCCTCTAAATCCAGTGCACAGATGCATGCAACACATACACACACACACACACACACACACACACACACACATCTGTAAAAGGCGGGCAGTAAGCATGAGTGAACATGGAAGCAGCCTGGCCCCTGCTCCTATGGCTGAATCGATGGCTATGTCACTTGCCAACACTTCAAGCTTGAAGTCCTCCATCACGTATTTCCAGTACTGGGAAGACTTGATGCTGAAGGGGTCAAAGTTCAAGTTTTCCATCGGGGTAACCAAGCTGTCGACCCTGCAAAGAACGTCGTCGATTCTCTTGGGGTCCCCCGTCACAGCCTTGAGCTCTGGGCCAAATATGTTGTAAAATTCTTCCATGACCTGGAGGCATGAAAGAATGAAAGGGGGCTAAGCGTTCTTTGGCTTACTCTGAATATTCTAACCACGGACAGGCGCGCACTGCAAGACTGCCAACACGTAGGCAGCCCCCCCATCCGAGACCTTCGGTACAAGGCCCATGGACACACGGCAACACTCAGAGGCCAAGTGGCCCAGAGACACAGCTCAGTGCTTGGAGCACTGGCTGCTCTTCCAGAGGACCTGGGTTCAGTTCCCAGCATCCAATGGCAACCCGCAATTGTTTATAACTCCAGGTCCGGGGGATCTGACACCCTCACATAGACAGACATGTGGGCAAAGCACGACTGTACATAAAATAAATGAAGAAATAAGTCATTTAAGAAAAGATGCGCGCGTCTGTGGTGTGGCCCAGTTGAGGGAGCACTAACTGAGCACGCACGAGGCCCTGGCTTCCAGTGCCAGCACCACATATACCAGCGGGGCGCACCTGTAACTCCAGCATGCGGGAGGTGGAGGCAGGAGGATCAGAAGTTCAAGGCCTTCAGTGACAGAGTTTGAGGCCACCCTGGGCTACATGAGACTGTCTAAAACAAAACAAACAAAAGATCACAAAGATTAAAGAGGAAAAATAAAATGTACGGGAAGAATTTAAAAGTCCCATGTACTGCCCTTCCTTGTCTGTGCTGCTGTTCTGACAAGGCAAAGGAAAGAAGGATCTGGGAAGAGGAACTGTCCTGTGTCCATTGTCCTTCCTGCAACTTCCTTTGTTTTGTCACGTGGGGGCCGTGTACATGCCTGTGTGTGTGTGTGTGCGTGTGTGTGTGTGTGTGTGTGCGCGCATGAGCGCACCTGTATGTTTATGTATGAGAAGCCAGGGGTGGCTGTCTAGTGTCTTCCTCATTCGCACTTCATCTCATTTTCTGTTTTTGTTTTTGTGAAGCCAAGGAAGAAACTCAAGGCAGGAACTTGATGAGGACATGAGGCAGCTTACTGGCTTGCTCTCCATGGCTTGTCTCAGCCTCTTTCTTTTCTTTCCTTTCCTTCCTTCCCTTCCTTTCCTTCCCTTCCTTCCCTTCCTTCCCTTCCTTCCTTCCCTTCCTTCCCTTCCTTCCCTTCCTTCCTTCCTTCCTTCCTTCCTTCCTTCCTTCCTTCCTTCCTTCCTTCCCTCCTTCCCTCCTTCCCTCCTTCCCTCCTTCCCTCCTTCCCTCCTTCCCTCCTTCCTTCCTTCCTTCCTTCCTTCCTTCCTTCCTTCCTTCCTTCCTTCCTTCCTTCCTTCCTTGCTGATCCTCATGATTGCTGTAGCAGTGCATTACTGACTGAGCCATCTCCCCAGGCAGAGCCTGGCACCCTGTCTTGTACCAGCCACTGCAGGGATGTAGCTGGCCCCGGTTTTGCCCTGTCTTGCTCGTTCCCCCCAGGGGTGGGTGTGATCTCACTGTGCTCACTGCCACCTTCGGTCTCATTACCCTCAGCCATTCCTGCCTCCCTCTCCCTCTCAGGCCAGTCATGACCACGGGCAATCACGCCATTGTGGGTAGGGGAGCAGAATGGGACGGACAACAACCCGGAATTTGATCATTACAAGCTCATGCTTGTAACCCCAGCACTGGGGCGCTGGAGATAGACCCCTGAAGCTCGCTGGCCAGACAGCCTAGCTACACACACGGCCACAAAAGACCTGGGGTGCGGTGGTACATTCTGATACATCCTAGAATGTGCTATAAGTAGAGTCAATTTTGGAACTTTGGTTTCTTTAAAAAACACAGCAGTATTATGAGAAAAGTGTTTTCATTTTAATCCCAGGTGTGGGACATGGGGCTGCTTCAGACTGTCCACAGCAGCCGACTATGATTTGCCTCCTGCTCTAGCAGAGGTGTGGTTTGGTCAGCTGCAGATAGTTTCTGCAACTGTGTGATATTTGGAACTCTGGGAATTTTTTTTAGAGGGTATATAAATGCCAGGTCCCTGAGAGGCAGGGTGGGTTGTCGGCTGGTTGTTGGCTGTGGTTTGTTAAATAGTCATGTGCAATGAAGAAACAAGAAAAACTTAGATAATCTGACAGGGTAGATCAAACTGCCCCAAGGAACTCGAGGGCACTAATCAGCAGGAAATAGTCTAATGATAATGGTCCCCCTTTTCTGACCCCCGATCTTTTTCAGGGATCTCTTTCCTTCCCTCCCTACCCTTTTTCCTCTCTCATCTAGTGCTAGGAGGTTGAAAGGGTGGAGAAGGACAGGTGAAGAAAGAGAAAGCCACTTTGTAGCCGGGGACAGGTACATCTACATATTCTTTCAAAAGTTTCTTTCAACTCATCCTTTTCAGATTTTCAGCTCTTACCCAACATGATGGCATCCCCTGTCCAAAGACCAAAATGTTTCCTATCATCAGGCAAATCCATGCACATTTCAGAAGTGGCTCCTACCTGCAGGGCATCCGCGAGATCCTGGCAGATGCTGGCCATATAATCTGTTCTCTCAAACAGCCTCTTTCGGTCAAATTCCCATCTTGCCTCCCGGCCAGAAGCCTCAATCTTGGCCCGGACATCGAAGTAGGATTTCTTCCATAGCTTGAGAGTGTTTCTGGCATCCAGAGTTTTGTGCTGGGCACTCGCTCTGTTTTCCCTGTTGAGCAAAGAGACGTCAGGCTTTGAGCGAAGATGCAGCCGCTCACATCTGGGCCACACTCCGCCAGGGCATTGGTGTCTGGGAGAATTCCCATCCAGGACCTCCCTGGCACCAAGTCCTCCTCAGGGAACACTTCCTCGGGAGCTACTGCAATTTACAAAGACACAAAGGGACCCCAAAATGGTTCCCAAGCTGGGCCTATGCTAGTCTCCCCAATAGCCATACAACCTAGCTCCCTGGAAAGCATGGCTACATGAAGAGGGCAGGTGACCTGGGTGCCTGTCTCATGCTCACCGTGATCGCTGCAGCCCTGGGCAGACCTGTCTAGAGCTGAACTCACCCGTGAGGACCATGAGGAAAGTGGGGAAATGGCTTGAGAGCAGCTCAGTGACAGTCCAAGTGCTTAGCTTTATGAGACCCTGGCTTCGCACCCCACATCATGCTCACCCAAAATAGTTACACGTCTTTGTCTTCCTGAACACGTGACAGTCTGCTCCTCCTGAGGAGCAAGCCCAGGGCTGAGCATTCCCCTGGCCCTCCACCTCAGTCTCCCCAAATATAACTAAGGAACCAAGTCCCAGCCAAAACCGCACACGTGCAGCTGGAGAGGTTGCTCAGCCCTTAAGAGCACAAGCTGTTCCTTCATGCGGGCCAAATCCCAGCATGCACTTGAGGCAGCTCACAGTGCCCCTAACTAGAGCTCCTGTGGGACTGATGCCCTCTTGTGGCCTTTGCTGCAGGTACCTGCATACACATGTGCAGACACTCACACAGACACACACCCACACACAGAAATAAAAATAAAATAGGCCATGGTGAGAAATCACACACATGCACATGTGTTATACAATAGAATTGGATATGGATTGTGCATTCTGCTGTGTCAATAAAATATATCTGTTATATTTGAATAATGGAATGTTATTCCGTCATAAGAAGGAAAGAAGTTCAGGTCACACACATATATCATCACGGATAAATCTTGGCGATATCATGCAGAGTGAAACACCACCCAGAAAAGACTCTGTGTCGCATGATCTTCAAGCCTTGGGATTCGGAGAGGAAAAAGGTTTGAAGAGACTATTAAAATGCTCCTGGCTTTTTTGGGAGATGAAGAGAATGTTCCTTTTAAAATATATCCTATAATCCCAGCACTGGAGGAGGCAGAGACAGGTGGATCTCTGTGAGTTCAAGGCCAGACTGGATTACAAATCGAGTTCAGGACAGCCAAGGCTACACAAAAAAACACGGTCTAGAGAAAAAAAATATATATATATATATACACACACGTATATATGTATATGTATATTCTAAAATGATGTGCATCTATGTGTATGTCCATGTGACTGCAGTACCCAAGAAAGCCAGCAGTGGGCATCAGACACCCCTGGAGCGCTCATTGCAGGCAGGAAGCTGTGAGCTGCCCGTTGGTGCTGGAAACTGAACCCAGGTCCTCAGCAAATGCTCTTAATTGCTCAGCCGCCCTTCAAGCCCCATAGGGAATGCTCTTAAATCAACTGATCCAATGGCTAGTCCCAAGAGTATACTGTGGGCATTTGAATCTTCCGTGGGGACGAAACCCAGGACCTCAGGGCACTACTGCTCGGCCACTGAGCCCCACCCCAGCCCTGACCTGCCAGCAGCAAGGACAGAGCTGCTGGACTCTCAGAAGGAACCCGGAGGCCCCCAGCTGGCCCTGCAGCTTCTCACTTGAACAGCGTGCGCAGGTTGATGACTCTGCACACGCGCTCTGCGATCTCCCAGGCGATGCGCTCCATCAATGGGATCATCCTTTCGTCCTTGTTGTAGTGTCTGGAGATGATCCATACCATGCGCAGGGCGCTCATCATGGACGGGATGGTGTCCAGGATCACTTGGAAGCTGGTGCCATGTGTGATGTTCTGCCGAAGCCACACAGGGGAGGCAAGAGGGGACAGAAGAGGGGCTTAGCCTCAAGGCCAGAAAGCTAACTCTCTCTCTCTCTCTCTCTCTCTCTCTCACTCACACACACACACACACACACACACACACACACTTTTTTAAAAACAGGGCCTTGCTCTGTTACTCAGGCTAGCCTCAAAATTACATAGCCCAGGATGGCCTTGAACTCCTGATCCTCGCTCCTCCACCGTCCCAGTGCTGGGGTTTGAGAAGTGCACCACCACTCCCGGCTTCTGTGAAGTTTTGTTTGTTTGCTTATTTGTTTATTTTAGACAAGAACTATCTATAGCCCAGGCTGGCCTGAAAGCATGGATCCTCTTGCCTTAGCTCCTGAGTGCTGGGAAGACAGGTTCGCGTCACCATGCCTGGCTTCACTGGTACACTTTGAACCCTATCTAAAACACCCATAACAGTGAGGTGGCGGTGCATACTTTAGGCGGATCTCTGCGAGTTCAAGGCCAGCCTGGTCTACAGAACGAGTTCTAGAACATGCAGGGCTATACAGAGAAACCCTGTCTTCGAAAAAAAAAAAAAAGAGTGAGAAAGCCCTGTAGAGTGACACACCCTATAATTTAGGGATAATGACAAGAAACAGCTGTGGTGCTCTGTACAGATGCAGTGGGTTTTTTTTCCCCAAATATTCTTTATCCGAAGTTGGTTAAACTGATGGATGAGGACTGACTGTCCATATGCAGAATGTAAACACACACACACACACACACACACACACACACACACACACACACGTTACATATGCCAAGTGTGGCACATTCTATCTCTCAAGTACACCTCTGGCAGGGTCCACCTGCTTCTGTCCTTCTCTATCAAGAGAAAGCTCGCCGAGCAGCCGGTCCAGCCTGTGTGGTTGAGTTCCGGGCCAAGGAGAGACCACGTCTCAAAAGAACAAAGCAAGCGCTGTTGAGGTTGCTTGGAGGTTAAGAGCACCTGCTGCTGTTGCGGGGGGCTGGTGGATTCCCAGCACCCACACAGAGGCTCACAACCATCTGTAATTCCTGTTCCTGGGGCCCAACCCCCTCTCCTGTCTTCCATGGGCATCATCAATCCATGTGGTGCACTGACATACATGCAGGCAAAACACCTGTGCGAAAAAATTTTTTTATTTAAGCTGAGTGTGGTGGGAGGCAGGGGAAGGTGGATCTCTGCGCATTTGAGGCCTGCATGGTCTACAAAGTAAGTTCAAGGGCAGTCAGGACTATTTAGGAGGACCCTGTCTTTAAAAAGAGAGCGAGAGAGAGAGAGAGAGAGAGGGAGAGAGAGGAGATGGTGCTGAAGAATAGCTGAGGCTGTCCCCGGCCTTCATACATGCACACACACACACAGGAGCATACACACAAATTAGTGTTGGAAAGATAAATATGCAGCTTGATGACACCCTTCTTTAAATGTTTTTCCCATTTCTTTATTTATTCACTTTAGATGACACCTTTTTAAATTTTATTTTAATTAATCAATTTTTCAGGTTTTGTTTGTTTGTTGTTTTTGGTTTTTGACACGGGGTTTCTCTGTGTGGCCCTGGCTATCCTGGGACTCACCATGTAGACCAGTCTGGCTTTGAACTCAGAGATTTGATGCCTGCCTCTGCCTCCCACTACACCCAGCTTTTTATGATAACTTTGAAAATATTGAATTAGGATAGAGTATTTGTCTAGTATATGCAATGCTAGCTTCAATCTTCAGCATTAAAAAAAATCTTGAATTATTTACTTTGGAGTTTTTGTTTATCTATGACAAGGACTCAGCCTGGACACGATGGTACAAATCTTTAATCCCAGCACTTGAGAGGTAGAAGTAGGCAGATCTCTGAGTTCGAGGCCACCTCTACAGAGCTAGTTTCAGGACAACCAGGGCTACACAGGAAAACCCTGCCTTGAACAAAACAAAACAAAAAAGCTGGGCATGAGAGTGCACACCTTTAGTCCCAGGACTCAGGGAGACAGACACAGAAGGATCACTATGAGTTCAAGGCCACCCTGGTCTACAAAGTGAGTTCAGGACAGCCAAGGCTACACAGAGAAACCCTGTCTCAAAATACAAAAACAAACAGAATAATAAAAAAAAAAAAAAAAACTCACGTAGCCCAGGATGGCTTCAAACTTCCTATGTGGCCAAGGATGACCTTGAATCCTTCTGCCTTTACCTCCCAAGTGCCGGGAACACTGGTGAGTACCAGCATGCAGGCCTTATGTGTCCTAGAGACGGAAACCAGGGCTTTGTGTGCGCTAGGCAAGTGCTCTTTCAACCGAGCCACGCCCCAGTCCCTAAAGGTAAATTTTAAAATGGCATCACGCAGTGTCCCTCCCTGGCTTTCCAGAGCGCAGCCCACCCTTCCTACCTTGAAGTGACGCTCCACGGTGGACAGGAAGCGCACGTTGTCCGAGGCCTCCATGTGGAGTTTGAAGAGCTCCATCAGGACAGGGTGCACGTTGGCCACCAGCATGGATTCTGCTTCCTTGATCACTTCCAGGACCTTCTTAACCATCGGAAGCTTTGTCTGTTCATGGAGGGCACTCAGCGTCGCATTTCTTTCTCGCCAGAACTCAATCTCCGCCAGAGGACCATTGCCCTGAGAAAGGTATGAACACACAGGCTGGCCGCACAGGCACGCTGGGTGGACGCCTGTGCTCACTGTTGCAGGCAGGGCTGGGCAGCACAGGGCTTCCAGGGGACTTCTCACCTGGCCTGGTCCAGTCAAAGTGGACCTCAGGACTCTGCTGGGGCCGCAGGACAAGGGCCCTCCCTCTCTGACCCACAGAACCAGAAACCGAGTCACTACAAAGGAGAAAGCCTCAGGCCATGAGGTGCCTCAGAAAGAGATGTGTGAACTCCCTAGAGCACGCGCTGCCTCCCTCTGTTGTGTGAGCAAAGGAATGGATGCTCTCTCCCGTGTGCACGTGTGTGTTCATGTGTGTATACATACATGTGCATGTATGCACAGGAGCATGTGTGTGAGTGTGTATGTGTGTATGTATACATGTGTCTATGTGAGAACATGTGCATACACGCATACACATGGGCATGTGCTTGTGAGCATGTGTATGCTCGTGCGTGGTTGCACACGCATATGTGTATATGTGTATATGTATGTGTAGACGTGGACATATGTGCAATGGATACCTGAGTGTGGAAGAGAGAGAGAGCACTGTTTGTAATTGTGTATGTGTTGTGCATGGATGTGTACGTATGTGAGCATGTGTACATATATGTGCATGTCTGTATATATATGTGTGTTTGCACATGTATACGTGTGTGTGTCTATGAGAGAAAAGAGTGTGTGTGTGAGTGTGTATGAGTGTGTGTGTGTGTGTGTGAGTGTGTGTGTGAGTGTGTGTGTGTGAGTGTGTGTGTGTGTGAGTGTGTGTGTGTATGAGTGAGTGAGTGTGAGTGTGAGTGTGTGTAAGTGTGTGTGTGTGTGTGTGTGTGTGTGTGTGTGTGTGTGTGTGTGTGTAGACTAGAGTTCAGCCTCCGGCGTCATTCGGGAGGAGGCAGCCACCTTGTTTTGGTTTTTCTTTTAACTATGCAGCCTTGGTTGACCTGGAACTCATTATGTAGACCTGTGTCTCCTGCTGCGATAAAACACCATTGCCCAAAATCAGCCTGAGGAAGAAAAAGCTCATTTCAGTTTATAGTCTCACAACACGATGGATCATGGAAGGAAGTCGAGGCAGGAACCCTGAGGCAGGAACTGAGCAGGGGCCATGGAAGAGTGCTGCTGACTGCCTGCTCCTCGTGGTTTGCTCGGTCAGCTTTCTCAGATAGCCCAGGACCGCTGCCCAGGGCGGCACAATCAAAGTGAGCCGGGCCTTCCCACATCCATCAGAGAAAAGAACCACAGGCTGCCCACAGGCCGAGCCACAGGGGCATTTTCTCAGCTGAGGTTCCCTCTTCCAAAATGACTCTGGCTTGTGTCAAGTTGACATGAAACTAGACAGCACAACCTGGGTTGTCTTGAAGTCACAGAGATCCGCTTGCCTTTACCTTCCTGGTGCTGGGACTAAAGGCATGTGCCACCGGGCCCCACATAACTTATTTAAAAGTTGACTTGGGTTCCCAGCGATGGCAACCCAACCATCTCAGCCTGTGACAATCTGAGTGAAAATGGCCCCCGTAACACTCATTCACTTGAACGCTTAGTTGCTTAGCTGTTGGGAGTGGCATTATTTAAGAAGGATTAGAAAGACTAGGAAGAATAGCCTTGTTGGAATAGATGTAGGCTCATTGCCTCTCTCTCTCTGTCTCTCAGTGCTTGCCAGTCAGGATGCGGCTCTCTGCTACTGCTACTTCTCCAGCACCGCCTACCTGCCGCCGTGCTGTCTGCCATTACACTTCAAGCCTCTTAACCCCTGAGTGAGCCTCCAATTAAATGCCTTATTTCAGTCGAGGCTGAAGAGATGGCTCAGCGGTTAAGAGCACCAGCTACTCTTCCAGGGAACCTGGGTTCAATTCCCGGCACTCACATGCAACTCCCCGCTCACACCTGGAACTCTTGTTTCAGGGCATCTGACACCCTCACACAGGCACACATGCAGGCAAAACACCAGTGTGCATTAAAAAAATAAAAATAAAGATGGATTATTTAAAAAGAGTTGTCCCAGACATGCTATCTCCTCCCAGCAGCGGAGCAGTGATAACAGGTGTGCGCACTGCCACTCCAGGCAGCGGCCTGCGCGCAGCTGGCAGCGAAGCCCTGTTCTCACCATCATTTAGGGGTGTCACAAACACAAAGAGACCTGCTCACACACAGCCCTCGGGGTGGTGGCTGTGACCTGAGTCCGGGTCCCTGTAAGCCCTGCGCAGGGTACCTGGGGCGTCTTCCTCAGCTGCTTCTCCAGGGCAGATGAAATCTGGTTCAGCCAGTTGATGACGCACTGCTCCAAGGACTCCAGCATTTCAGGGTTGGCCAAGAGCTCTGACACTTCTCCCTCCACACTGATATTGGGCATCGCCAGCTTGATCTCACCTAGTGGAGGGTGGCTAGTTAGAGCCTGGCTTAGGAAAATCCTGTCACAGTCAAGCTCACCAGCTAGCTCTTCCCTCCTGGAACTGCATCGCCACATCACTCATCTCTCTCTGTCTCACTGTCTCTCACAGGAATGTGGTTAAAACCTGCCAGTGTGCCAGGACCAGCCAGCATGAGGCCAGCCTGGTCTACAAAGTGAGTCCAGGACAGCCAAGGCTACACAGAGAAACCCTGTCTCAAAAACCAAAAAAGAAAG
>NW_026590062.1:12986881-13065900 GCF_907164565.1 Psammomys obesus | reverse complement strand
GGAAGGAAGGAAGGAAGGAAGGAAGGAAGGAAGGAAGGAAGGAAGGAGGGAAAGGGAAGGAAGGAAGAAAGGAAGGAAGGAAAAGAAATGTCCATGCTCTTACAGAGGACCTGAGGTCCCTTCCCAGCAACCATATTGATCAGTTCACAACCCCTGTAACTCCAGAATATCTGATGCCCTCTTCTGGCCTCCACTGGTATCTGCACTCATGTGTACTCCCCCACCACCCACACAAATACACAAAAAGTAAAATAAATCCTTAAAAAGAAAAAACACCCAATATAAAATAAAAATAAATCAGGGGTAGGGTGTTCCTTTACATTACCAAGATAATGTAAAGAAGAAAATATTAAACCCTGATTCTTTGATTCAGAGACTGGAGATAATGTGTGTCCGTTCAACAAGAACAGAATGCTCTGAAAAAAGCAGTGGGGATGAGAGGTCTCAGAACTAAACATAGCAACCAGCAAGGAAAGCTCCAGGTCAAGGAACACTTCAGGCACATAAAACGCTGGGACTAGGGCCATGCCTCCATGGCTAAAGGGCTTGCCATGCAAGCAGAAGGACATGAGTTTAGACCCCCAGAGCTCCTACACAAGTCAAGAACTGTGGCTCACTCCTGTAATCCCAAAGTGGAGACAGGTGGATCCCTGGGGCTCAGTGACCAGCCAGCCTAGTCCAGTTGTCAAGTGAGAGACCTTATCTCAAAAACAGAAAGCAAATGACTCCCGAGGACAACACCTGACCAGGAATTGCGCACACTGGCGCAACCCCACCCCAAACCATGCTCTCGGAGAGTTAGGAAGAGCTGGCCCCCCTCAAGTAATAGTGCCAATATACCGGCTTTCCTGGATGCTAAGGGCTCCGTCACCTTTTCCCTGGCTGAGCCCCTAAATGTGAGCACCCAGGGCAACTCATGCAGCCAGTCTCTCTCCTCCATGCTTTCTGCTTGCCCACCCCTGCTTTCCATTACCCCAGGCTCTGGAACTCAGTGAGAGGGGGAGGGAGCAGGCAGGGTCTGCCCATCCGAGGACAGTGACAGTGTGTCACCTGAGCTCCTGTCAGGGGCTAAATGCAGCTTTTCCAGGACACCCAATGCCACCTCCTCTGGAGAGGCCTCGACAATGGCCCTACCCTCTTCTACAGGCCTCGCTGTCTCTGAGTGCTCCCTTCTGCCACAGTTGGGAGTGCACAGGGCCGCCCTGTCACCACAGGGATCTCACCATTCTACTTCCAAACAATCTAGCTTCCAGTGAGGGTAGAAACAAGAATTACTGAGCTGGGGGTGTGGCTCAATGGGTAGAGCTCTTGCTTAGCATGTGCATGGCCCAAGGTTAAACCCCTAGCACTGTAAAAGTTGAGCACTGCAGCACATGGCCATAATCTTAGCACCTGGAGAGTAAAGGCAGGATGATCAGAAAGATGTCACCAATCGGGCTACAAGATACCCTGTCGCAAAAAAAAAAAAAAAAAAAAAAAAAATTGTCTGAAGAGACAAGATGGCTCAGTGGTTAAGAGCAACTGGCTGTTTTTCCAGAGGACCTGGGTTAGATTTCTAGCACCCACATAATGGGTCACAACAGCCTGTAACACCAGTTCCGGGGAATCCAGTGCCCTCTTCTGGCCTATGCAGGTACTGAATGTAAACACCCAAACACATAAAATAATATGTTTAAAATATCACAAATTGTTGGGCGGTGGTGGCCATGCTTTTAATCGAAGCACTTGGGAGGCAGAGGCAGGCAGATATGTGAGTTTGAGGCCAGCCTGGTCTATAGAGTAAGCTCCAGGACAGCCAGAGTTGCACAGAGAAACCCTGTCTCAAACAAACAAACAGAAAGTCAAACAAAAATCACAAATTAAAACAAACAAAGTTAATAAGCATTCAGAACATCTGCACTGCCTTTCTTGGATAAATCGTCAGTTCTTCATGAGTGGGAAGGGAGGGAGGGGACGGAACACACCTTCAAGCTGCTGCATGGTCCTTTGGATGTTGTTCACAAATTTTTGAAGATTCATCAGGAACTCATCACGGATCAGCTGGACGCTGTGGTACTCCATCGTCTCCCCAGGCACACCGGGCAACTCTGCCGCCTCGGGAGAAGAAACTTCATGGGCTTCTGCAGGCGCTGCCCCGTGGCCTGCCTCCAGCTTGTGCTGGCTGAAGGACAGTGCGGGCATGAAAATCTGCAAGTGCACAATTCAATACAGTAAAGTCACCCAGGGGCTCCGGCTGCGTTAGGTTGGCAGATGTCAAACTGGTGCCAGGCACATCTGCTATCCCAGCATTCAGGAGGCTTAGACGAGAGGGTCGTAGTGGGAGGCAGCCGGGGCTGCATGTTGAGATATGGAGGATTTCCATAGAACAAAAGTCACCGTGGATGCCCCTGATCTGCTGGTCTTGTAACACGAGACCTCTCAGAATGAATTCGGCTTCACTCTGAGGATACTTTATAATGAACAGCTTAGTTGGCTCAAGTAGCCAGTGCCTCTGTTCTCAGAAGTCACCCAGAGGCCTGGTGTGGGGGCCCACGGCTGTGATCCCAGCGTTGGAGAAGCAGGGGCAGGAATTCAAAGCTAGTCTGGGCCTGCCAGGGCTACAGAGTAGAGACTCTGTCTCAAAACAAACAGATGTTAAATGAACGAGCACATCTGTCACCAGGACCAAACGCTCCGCCCTTCTTTGGAAGCAGCCACTGTATGGTAGGGTCTCTGTAGGAGCCACGGTTACCTGGCAGAGGATGTCCCTCAAGAACTGCAGCACGTTAGCGTTCATGATGCCATACTCCAGGGTCACTGGCATAATTTCCATGGCTTCTTTCATGTCACTGGCTTCGGGGATTGCATCTAAACAAACACAGACCCTGAGCACTGAGTGGGTGGGTGGTGGGGACATTCCCGTGTGTCCCGGGATCTCTCCTTCCTCTCAGAGGCTCTGCTCACAAAGTCAGCAGATAAAGACAGGCCAACCTGGAGCTAAGCCAACCTCAGGCAAATGAGACTACAATAGCCTACATGGAACGTTTAACTTGTTGGAGTTTTTAAAGGCTGTGGCGGTTGTAAAGTTGTTAGGTACTTTACATTATGGTATTAACAAGGGGTCTTGGGGATAAGAAATTTAAAAATTATATATATACAATACATTCTCTATATAAATATATAAAAATATATTTTATAAATATATGTATTATATATAAAAATATAAAATACAAATATGTATAAATATAAATTTATATATATTTGTTTTTTGGAAACGGCATCTCTCTATGTAGGCTTAGCTGTTCTGAAACTTACTCTGTAGACCAGGCTGGCCACAAACTCACAGAGATCCACCTGCTTCTGCCTCCTGAGTGCTGGAATTTAAGGCATTCACCACAATAGCCTTGCTTGAAAGGTTGTATTTTAAATGTTATGTATTTAGGCGCTGAAGAGATGATTCAGCCAGTGAGAGCACTTGTTACTCTTGCACAAGATTTGAATTCAGGGGCTGGAGAGATGGCTCAGAAGTTCAGAGCACTGACTGTTCTTCTGGAGGTTCTGAGTTCAATTCCCAAGAACCACATGGTGGTTCATGACCATCTAAAAGAAGATCTGGTATCCTCTTCTGACAACACCCATCCACATAAAATTAAAGAAAATAAATCTTAAAACACACATATCTTCGGGGCTGGAGAGACGGCTTGGTAGTTAAAGCACTTCCCACATGAGCATGAAGCCCAGGGCTGGGATCCCTGGAAGCCTCTGCCAAGGCCAGTGTGTGTGGTGAGCCACTGTAATTCCAGCCTCGGGAGGCAGAGAAAGGGGATGCGCCCAGCGTGAGGTGGCCAGTGAGACCAGCCCTGTCAGTCCTCTCTGAGTTTGATTAAAAGACTCCGGGAGGCAGAGGCAGGTGGATCTCTGGGTTTGAGGCCAGCCTGGTCTACAGAGTAAGTCTAGGACAGCCAAGGCTACACAGAGAAACCCTGTCTCGAGAAGGGGGTGGGGGAGACTGTGCCCATGACACAGCACTGAAGAACGATTCCTCACGTCAACCTTGCCCGCCACACGCTTGTGCACGTCCCTCCCATCCCCATCACACGGGCATGCGCACACGCAACGCAGCGTGAAGGTACCTTTTGTGCTTCTGAGGAAGAACACCACATTCTGGTTCAGAAACTCCTCGGGAATGGGGGTGCAGCACACGTGCAGGTCCAGCCTGTTGACGATGCGCTTTACGAGCCTCTGAAAAAGACAGGACGCCATTGGGCCGGCAGGCGCATGCTCAGTAGAGCATGCTCCTCTCATGGCTGAGAAGGTGGCCCCAGAAGAGCTAATTCACGTCTAGACCCCCTGACCCTGACCCTGCATCTTCTACTAACCACACAGCACACTGGGATGAGCTGAGCTGGGAAAGGTTGAAGTTTTTGGAGAGGTAGCCCAATGGAAGAAGCTGCTGCCTGTGGCTAGTTGTTTGGTTTGGTGTTTGGGGGCTTTGATGTGAATTAGGCTTTGGTTTGTCTGTCTGTCCCTGCCTGTCTTTCTCTCTCTCTCTCTCTCTCTCTCTCTCTCTCTCTCTCTCTCTGTGTGTGTGTGTGTGTGTGTGATTATTTCTTTTTAAAAGATTTATTTATTGGTGCTGGAGAGATCATTCAGTCGTTAAGAGCACTGGCTGCTCTTCCAGAGAACCCATGCAGTTTCCGGCGCCCACGTGACAGTTCACAAGCATCTGCAACTACAGTTCCAGATGTCCTGATGCCCTCTTATGGCCTCCATGGGTACTGCATGCACATGGTACACATACCTATGGTACCAGGTCTGCATGTAGAGCACGGTCATGGGTGCACGCAAAACACCCATACAAATAAAATAAGAAAATATAATTTAAAGAGATAAAGGTTGGGGGCTTTTAAAAGACTTTTATAGTTTACACGTAGGAGTGTTTTGCCTGCATGTGTGTCTGTTCACCACATGCGTGCCCCTCTATAATGGCACCCTCCTTTCTCAGTAAGCCGTAACTCCTGGGATACCTTTTCTGGTCCCAGTGAGTCCCAGCCCGTCAACCAAGCTAAGGGTGTTCTGTAAAGTCTCAGCACCGGGTCCTGGAATGCCCACCCTAACACACCGTTGTCCCTCGCGGGCTCTGTGCCTATCACTCTGTCTTGAGAGTGACCCCTGAGCCCCTGTGCCAGTGCGGGGAGAGCAGGGCGCACCTTGCTATAGAGCCTGTCGATGGTCTCTCCCTCTGCATTATCATAAACTTCGTCCACACCGGTCATGGAGGGAACCACGGAGTAACTTCCCGGCTTTAAAGACTTGGCTGCAAGACACAATTCGCTGCATGAGTGGAGATGGCCAGAGATGAGGGGTTCCCATCATCCTGATGCCTCACGTGACAGTTTCTGGCCTCCATAGGTTCCTGACCCATCCCATGTTCTGCAAAGGACAAGAGAGCTGCCATCACAGCAGGCCAGCCACACACCTGGAATCCTCCATGTGACTCACGGGTGTATGCATCGGCGCTGGTGTCCAGCATGTGATTTCACTGACTTTTTTTTTTTTTCTAACATTACAAGATATTTTGAACAAGAGTCATGAACCTAGGGTGTAACTCAGCAGTAGACCCCTGTCTCATATGTGCAAGACCTGGAGTTGGGGCCCAGACATTGGGCTTAAAATAATGATAATGGCTAATGCCATACAGGAGACAGTAGGGTATGGAAAGAGAAATATACTGTTTCAGGATGCGAGCATAAGGTTTGCTGCGGCCTCTACCACTGGCTTTATTCCTGCTTTACTCCCACAGGAGTTTTGTTTCGTTGTCTTCCTGCATTCCATTTTTAAAAAAGGTTAGGAGAATGGTTGAATAGTTTGAAAGGATTGCAGAGCTGGCAACGCAACTAGAAAATCTGCGGGTAGAGGTTGAAGTGATTGGAAAGCAAAAAGCTCATTGGTAAAGGGAGAGCACCTGGTCACTAAGAGTCAGCATTCTCCACAGTTGCCGCCCAGCCCTGATCGCACACTTTCAGTGCCAAAGCCCCACAGCCTTGGAGGCTGGGAGCCGGGAGGAGGAGAAGGCTGTATGGGCCTAAAAGGTGAAAAGCAAAAAAAGAAAAAAGAAAAGAAAAGAAAAAAGAAACTTTCAAGGAAACAGGTGATTCTTGAGCAAACTGAGCTGCCGGAGGAGCAGCCTACGGTAAGAGAATAACGCCGTTAGCTTCCCCAGCAGCCGCCAAAAGTTTCAAATGCTCAGAGCTGCCTCAGAGCTTAAAATGGCCAGAGCATTAACTCAGAAATACGGTAGGTAGGTTGTGCCGCAGAAGCAAATGAGCCTTTTCTGGCAGCTTTGGGTTCTCTGCAAGAACGTCTGGGTAACTGCTGGTCATTAGGAACCTAGCTCGAGGCTCAACAGCAAAAAGTATGAGTCTTTCCAGACAAGAGCAACTGAAAGTCATCAGGTTATGAAAGGAAAGGTTTGATTCCTTGATTACCTTCTTTTAAGATAGCAACAGAGAGTTTCATTTATATTAAAATGAAAAGCCATTTTTTAAGTTTGCTTTTTTTTTTTTTTTTTTAAACAGAAAGGGAAAAGTTCTGGATATAAACATGTTTTTGTTTTGTTCCCAGGTGTGGGATGTGGGACTGATTCAGACTGTCCACAGCAGCAGACTAGTTGCCTCGTGTGGGCTCTGGGAGGAGCTCTTTGCCAGCTGCAGATAGTTTGAATCTGAGGACTCTGGAGAGAATAAATGCCAGAGCCCAGAGAGTGGAGGAGAGGAGAAAGAACAAGGCTGCTCGCTGCTCCTGTTTGCTGTTGTGAAACAAGAAGATGGAGATCTCCTGACTGAACTGCCTCCAAGAAAGCTGGCTACCCTGGCCAGCAGGAAGCAGCTAAGAGAACTGTGCCCCTCTCCCACAAACCCTTTCTCTCCTGATGTTGGAAGAGATTGGGGTAGAGTAGGGAGAAAAGGACACAAGAAATGTAAATAGTTGTTTTTTGTTTTGTTTTGTTTTTTTTTTTTAAGTTTGCCAACAAAATCCTCCAGGGGTTCAAGGTTAATGCTGAGTTTTATGCTACAGGTTTTGATTTTTTAAGATATAGAGTCTCATGTAACCTAGGCTGGCCTCAAACTTACTACTGAGACCCTGTCTTTAAAAAAAAAAAAGGTTGAATGGTGATGGTGCACACCTTTAATCCCAGAACTGCTTACAGAGGCAGGGGGAATCTACGAGTTCGAGGCCACCCTGGGCTACACAGAGTTCCAGGATCTGGGCTACAGATTGAGTTCCAGAAAGCCAGGGCTACACAAAGAAACTTTGTCTTGGGGAAATGAAAAAAAAAAAAAAAAAAAAAGGAGAGGGAGGAAGCAGAGCAGGAGAAAAAAGAGGAGGAGGAAGAAGAAAAGAAACCTGCTTTTTTGTTCTGAATTTAACCATCATAGCGCCCTCCCCCTCTCTCTCACACACACACATACACACACCGTGCCTCAGTCTTTGCCTGGCTAAAAGAACTGACAATGTAAGAGTCCACACACTTAGGGAAGAGACAAGATGACTAGCAAAGGAGAGATGGGGCTCGTGTGCCCACAGGCCAAGGGGTACCAGCAGCAGCTGACAAGGCAAGGTGGGGTCCTCCATGGAGTTTTCAGGGGCCATATGGCCCTGGGGGACACTGTGAGCACGGACCTTAGGCCTCTGGACCTGCGAGAGGAGGTATTTGTTTTTGCTGTCCTAGTAAGGCCGTGTGGGACAGTAGCCCTGGGATCCTCGTGCACACGTCCACTGCCGACCCCACAGGCTCCCCGTGCAGAAGTGGTGAAGCCCCTCCAGACACCCACCTGCACAGATGCTATCTGCAGTGTCGTCCTCCTCAGTGTCCTCTTCAGTGATGAAAGGGATTTCTTTTTGGAACCATAAGGGGGGGAAAATACAAAATAGGATTTATTCCCATATCCTTTGCTTTAAGGAGAGCCCAAGGGCAGTGACACAGCCCACAGAGCACTCATAAATGTCGCTGCAAACAGCATGGCTCTGGGGCCAGCAAGGAAGACTTGTGCCAAGTCAGACAAGAGTGAAGGACACACCATAGCAGTTACCATCAGCTTGGAAGAAATCCAAGCAACCAGAGAGAATGGAAGAGACTTAGTACACCACACCACAGTGTGTTTGGCAGCTCTGGGCGCAGCTCAGAAACGGTTCCGATGAGCCTCGTGTGGTGGTGCAGCTCTGTAGTCCCTGGACTCTGGAGGCGGAGGCAGAAAGATCAGGAGGTCGAGGCTAGCTGCCACTAACAGCAAGCTGAAGGCCTGGTTTGTCTGGTTTGTCTCAGAAAACAAAACGAGGGCTGGAGAGACGGCTCTGAGGTTAAGAGCACTGGCTGCTCTTCCAGAATTCCTGAGTTCAAATCCCAGCAACACGTGATGGCTCACAACCACCTATGATGAGATCTGGTGCCCTCTTCTGGCCTGCAGGTTGTACATGCAAGCAGAAAACTGTATAAATAATAAATACATCTTTAAAAAAAAGGGGGTGGGGGAGCTGGAGAGATGGCTCAGAGGTTAGGAGCACTGGCTACTCCTCCAGAGGTCCTGAGTTCAATTCCCAGCAACCACATGGTGGCTCATAACTATGTATAATGAGATCTGGTGCCCTCTTCTAGCCTGCAGACAGAACATTGTATACATAATAAATAAATAAATAAATAAATAAATAAATAAATAAATAAATAAATAGATTTTAAATAAAAGAAAGAAAAGAGAGCAAAACACTCTGAGTGAAGGCACCCAGCCGGTGGTTGAGTCAAAGTGGACACAGCAGGAGGCAATCACCTGCTACTAGCCAGAGTTCCTGGAGATTGCAAGGAGTTAGGATCTTGGTGAAGGTTTCTGTTTTATTTTTGTTTTGTTTGTAAACAAAATGTATATAGAATCCCCTTAGCAGATCCTGGAATCTGTACT
The DNA here is from genome assembly GCF_907164565.1 of Psammomys obesus. Taxonomy (NCBI): domain Eukaryota; kingdom Metazoa; phylum Chordata; class Mammalia; order Rodentia; family Muridae; genus Psammomys; species Psammomys obesus. Next base: position 13,056,967 of record NW_026590062.1, on the reverse strand, counting down.
TGTACTTGGTTGTAATGAATGGGTCTAACCCAGAGGCCCGGGATAGTGTGTTCAGCCTCAGGGTTCCACCTGGTGAAGAAAGATGAAGGACAGGAAGGTTAGATAACAGTGAGGCTGGGGCAGGAGGACTGAATCTGAGGGTACCTTAGGCCACACAGTGAATTTCAGGCCAGCCTAGGCTATGAGACCCTGTCTCACAACAAACAATGAAAACAAACAAAACTAAACCAAAGCAGAGCACAGGTGTCATGACGCTTGTCCTCCTTCCTCTCCCTCTCTACCATCTCCTTGCTGCCCGTCTCTTCGCTCACTTGCTTGCTATGGAGTTCGGGCGATGCTGCCTCAGTCTCCAGAGTGCCAGGATTGAGTCGGGCAGCGCTTTGGCCTCCCGCCTCTTTTTAGAGTAGGGGGCTAGGCACGGAAGGCAGAGCTCTCCTGAGCCCGCAGGCTCTGATCTTGGGACAAGGACTCCTGGCCCTCCTCCCCCGGGGAGGTGAGCAACGCTGCAGGGCTGAGGGCTTGAGAGCGCCCCACAGAGGACAGATGGGAACAGAGGCACCCCCCACCGCCACTCCCTCACACGGTGCGGCCGGCCGAGGTCAGCAGGGTGCTGGCTGGAGGCTGGCCTTAGCGCCTGCTCACCTATTTCCACCTCCACCTCCTCGGGCACCTGGACGCAGTAGAAGAAGAGCGCCGAGGCGTTGTCCTCGTCGCTGGAGGCGTTGAGGAAGTGCAGGATGAGGTCCTCCGCCTCACTGTCGTTACGGTTCAGCATGTCCTCAAACAGCTTGGGGTCGTTGAGGTCGAAGACGGTGTAAATGCGGTCGCGCATCCACAAGACCCGCAGGTCGTCCATGGCGCAGGCCTGAGCGGTTCAGGGCGCTGGAGGGACGGGGCGGGGAGCCAAGCGGCGTCCGCGGCAACGGCGCCCCTGGCAACGGGCACCTGGGCAACGGCGCCAGCGCTGGGGCTAGGCCCTCATTCGGGAGAGGAAAGCTGAGATGTGACAAGGGTACTGCTCTGAGGTGAAGCCAGACAGGAATAGCAGTGAACCCATTAGCTGCAGGAAGTAAACTTGACACAAACTTACACTTAGTTGAGAGGAAGCAATCTCAGCTGAGGCACTGCCTTCTTCAGACAGGCCTATGGGGACTTTTCCTGATTGCTGATTGAGGTAGGAAGGCCCAGCCCACTGAGCAGGTGGGCCTGGCCTGAGAGCTGAGGAAGCCAAGGGGAGCAAACCAGCAGTGTCCCTCCAAGGTCCCTGCTACAGTTCCTGCTGTACACTTCTGCCCTTAATGACAGAGTGTAACCTAGGACCAAATGAACCCTTTCCTCCCCCCAAGTTGGTTTTGGCTGGTGTTTTATCACAGCCACAGAGGCAAAGCAGGACGGGCAGGCAGGACTGGCCTTGGCTATCAGGCACTGTAAGAACACCTGCTAGGTTTCCAGAAGGGAATGGAGAACACAGGGTTGGGTCCTAGGAAGAGACTGGCTCTTTTTGGCATAGGGGGTTAGGGAGCAGGATCACAAGAAAACAAGACACCGGCATCTCAAAAATATAGATTTATTTGTCACTAGCAAAAGGAAGTTCAATAGCGACAGGCAGGTTAGTCCTTCCATGCATCAGTGCAATGCTGTCCTGACTGGCTCCCGGGGTTTCTGCTGCAGGTCCCAGCTGCACAACCCAGTCTTGTAAAATCATCCTGCGGAGTGGCATTTTTGGAGGATTTCTTGAGGTGTTGGAGTGGTGGTCTGCCGGCGGGAAGAGCAGTACTCCAAACTGCCTACTCACAGCATCATGAGAGCTCGTGAGGCCCGCCTGGCTGGTGTGGCGTGCCAGCACACCCAGATTTAAACCCTCAAGAGAGCTGGTTTTGTGTTTTTCTTTTCCAAAACGGGTCAAACTCTAAATCACAGCTTGATTTGCCAGCCTGTACGTTACCAACGGAGAGTCCATGCCTTATTACAGTACAGCAGGGGAGCACTGGGCCTGGAGGTCACTATACCCACTCCTGGCCACGGCCACCACCCCTGCAGTGCCAGCTGAGAGACTGAGGCAAGAGGATTGCAAGGCCCAGGCCTGCATGAGTGGCATTAAATATCTCAAAGCACACAGACCCATTCCAGAACTGCGGCCAGGGGAGGCGGTGGGCTAAGAGGAGTCTGTCGCAGGTCCCATGTTGGAGGGAGAGTCCAAGCGCTCAGAGCCGTTTTTGCATGCCTCCACTGGAGATGCCCTGCGTCTCCGCCAGCATGAGTCTATGTGACATGGGGAACACGTGGCTCTGTTGGCATTGTTCTAGGAAGATGAACATGTGACCCCACCGGGAAGCTGCTTGCTTCCCTCTGTGTGGATGCTATTATATTTCCAGAAGGTTCACAAAGGAGTGATTTATGTCTGTGCAACCACATTCTATGTAACTGTGATAGACTGCAAGTGAGAAGTCACTCGCTGTGCATTCTGTGCCCTACTACGAGGTGCCAGTTCCAATGAAAAAGTGGCCCCATCACAACTGCCAACAGGGACTGTAAACATGACAAAAAATTCCATCTCTTGTTTGGTCCTTGTCCCTGGAATCAGTTATCTCTGTAATGACCAAAGAACCTGGAGCCACAGAGAATCCCAAGTAAAAACATGGAGGTGGCATCCTATGCAGATAAGAGCAGGTCTAACACTGGGAAGCCCCTCCTTATCCAGCCACCAGCAGGTTAATGCCAGGAAGCTGGCACGTGGCACAAAGGCTGGAGCTTCACTGCCCATCAGTGCAGACTCCACGGCAGCTTGGCGAGGTCTGATTTCCAGTCCAGCTGTAGCCCAGGCAGCCCAGGCCTCTCAGCAGGCAGCTCCCGTACTGGAGAGGCCACTAGATCCGGCTGCCAGGGGCTTGGCTTTTAATGAAAGAGCCCTACTCTCTACCACTCACAGCTGGAGGGGCCATCGGGAGGTGTCAGAATTTCAAGAGAGCAGAAATATGTTAGATTCCCTTCTCTCTTTAGGGCGTCATGTAGCCCAGGTTGGCCTCAACACAGAGCCAAAGGTATCCCCGAGCTTCCTGATCCTCCTTGCCTCTACACCTGGGCAAGGTGGTTCTGGGGATCTAAAAACCAAGCCACACTTCAGCCTCAGGTTTCTTCCTGACATACTTATCTACAAACACTTACTGTAAATCGTGAGGATGAACATAATTTAAAAGACTATCCAAGTGTTCAGTGGGACTAAGCCAACTCTGTGCAAAGCTGAGCAGCACAAAAAGAGACAGTTTTTATAGACGAGATCATAAATTCACAGATTAGTGAGAGTTAGTTTTCAACTGACCTGAACAGCTTTTGGAAATTAAACTGTGTGGCCATCAGACCTTTATTTAGAATTAGTGCTAAAGTAAAAAATTATACTGTTCCCAAGTAGAAGCAAACCCTCTGTGGTAAAATATCTTCATCTGTTCTTTGCTATAAAAATACACACTCTACTTTTTACCTGTCTTCCCCTGTAAGCGCACTGGGTTTTAAGGCTCAGGAAGTCATCTTTCAGAATGTACAACTGTCATGACTGGTCTGACATAAGGGTAAGAGGACAAGAATCTTCTAAAAATTTACAAGTGGGAGAGCCATCTGGTGTGTTATTTTGTCCCATTTCCTCCAACTATTGAAACAAGATTGGCCTGGCACGCTGCCCCTCCTGGTGATTTTGAGAGTGTCCAGCGAGAAAAAAACACACATTCTTGAGCAGACAGGGGACCTGATGATGACCCAGCAGTAATGTCTGAAAAACTATGCTTAACTGGAGCTGTTGGAAAATATTATCTGACCCCTTCTTGAGACAAAATCACTTCATTTTTTTTTTAAAGTTGAAAAGGAATCAAGCATCTAAGACCATTTTTAGCTGGCTGTTCATCTGGCTTTTCTCCTCCAATCTTACACTTTAAAAAATACCTTCAAAGCAATGTTGGCGTTTTCCTATATTTGCTCATAATAAAAACCAACGAAATTTCTGTGTCTGAAGTGGTGAGTTTTACAAAATCTTCAACATGAGGGAGAGACGTATCTTACAGAATCATTTGGATCGTAAGGCAATCAAGGAGGGTGGAATTTTCCTGTCGTAAATCTAACGAGTGAATTCTGTAACATGATCGTTCTCCATGAATCTGAGAGCGGGTTGGCTACAGCAGTGTCATGCTATGCTGTCATCATTGCTGCACTTGGAGGAGAGCCGACTGAAGGAAAAAGGAACAAATTTGGTGCCTGCACCAACGTAGAATTTGTTCTGAAACTCTACCCTAGGAAAGGAAAAATAACATGTATTAGAACACTAATACCTCCCACCACAGACTGCACCCTGGCACTGTGAGTGCAGGGCTGTTCCCGTACTTAGACCTTTCCATGCTCTTTGCATTCTCTGCATAAACACATTCACCTGATCACTCTCTCCCCAGTCCACATCCATCCTGTCTTGCCAGTGTGTCACTTCAGCAATGTCCTGCAGTCCCTGTGTGTGTCAGGAAGTCTAGCACACACAGTGATTTGCATGTGTACATGTGTATGGGAGGATGTGCAAGCTACAGTGTACATGTGAATGTGAGATGACAATCACTGGACATCAGTTCTCTCACTCAACCATGTGGGTCCTAGGGCATTACCAACTGAGACATCTTGCCAGCTCCTGCACCCTTTTTAAGAAGATTTATTGGGCTGGAGAGGTGGCTCAGGGGTTAAGAGCACTGGCTACTCTTCCAAAGGTCCTGAGTTCAATTCCCAGCAACCACATGGTGGCTCACAGCCATCTAGTGTGAGATCTGGCACCCTCTTCTGGAGTACAGGTGTCCAGGCAGTCAGAGCACTGTATACGTAATAAATAAGATTAAAGCATGTGTCTTGTATATATGTACATGAGTGCAAGTGACGGACTGGATCCCCTAAAGCTGGAGTTACAGGAGGTTGTAAGGCTCCTGCTGTGGGTGCTGGGAACTGAACTTGGGTCCTACAAGCACAGCACATACTCTTAACCACTAAGCCCCTCGTTTTTATTTTTAAAATACTGTTTTGAGGACACTGCCACACTCACCAGTGAAGGCGTATGGCGTGGAGAAATGCAGAAAGCCCTTCCATGATCAGAAGAATAAAAATGGTCAAAACTGCAAAGAACGCTGTGACAGGCAGCAGCAGCAAGACTCCATAGGTGCTGTCCACACGCAGGCCCACACGTAACAGCATGGACCACAGCACATCAGAGAGCTCTGCAGAGGAAGCCATTTGGAAAACATAAGCCCTCTCACCACCCAAATGACAGCGAGAATGACAGTCTATGCCTCCTCATCAGAGGCCCAGAAACCTTCAGGCCTTCCTCTGTAGAAAATCCTTGTAGAAATCCTACAAGGCTCTGCCATGCCCTCTTGTTGTCTAACTCAGGGCCCAGGCCAGGATCAAGCATCCTGTCTGATCCTTGAAAGTGACCTGTTGGAAGTCTAGGTCTGTGGACACAAAGGCCTGGCTCTCTGTCCTCTATTGGTCAGTGCCCTCTTGTGATTACCGATCTCTGTCAGGTGTGGCAGGGCTTTGCCACAGAATAGCAAGGCAATACAACTGAGTGTTCTGCTGTGTGAAGTGAGTCAGTCAGCAGCCAGTGACCTCCAGGCTGGAGAAGTGACATGGCTTCTCATTATAATGCACAGGGAGCCCAAGGACTAAACACACCCCATGCAGGAGGGTGTCACACAGAGGCCACAGCTAAGGCCCTGTGGAGGACAGGCGGTGATGGGAGATCAGGGCTATCTAACTCAGTTGTGTATTAGCAGAACCTTGCACATGAGGACTGGCAGGAGCCTGAACTACAGCATAGCAGCTGCCATACTTGCTGGAAATACATATTCCATTCAGTGAGTAAAACAATGGCTAAGACGCATTCAGGAACATGATATAGAGGAGAGCATCATGCCAGAGGTCATTGGGCCCTCAGTTCCCAGAGCCCCTCTGTGCCTAGACCAGGACTGCAACCTGTGTGACCGACAACGAACAGCTCTTGTCCATCACCAACCACCTGAGGAGCTTACACACTCCATGGGGCTAAGCAACATACGTGAATGTGCCAGGCTGAGGGCCCAGAGCCGCAGGTAGGACGCAGTGTTGGAGATGCAGCCCAGGCAGTACTCGATGGAATGGATGGCCTGCGTCATCAGGATCTCCCCAAAGTTAAACTGAGGGTCAACAGAACATTAGACACCGTATCACAAACTGCTCCACTGGGAGTCCCTGGCTGGCCTCTGGGACAGAGCAGAGCAGAGCAGAGCGTGCTGGGAGCTAAAAACAGCAGGTGCAAGCTACGAGTCCAGCGCTCGGTGGGATTATGGGGTTCACCAACCTATCTCCCCAACTCTGCTCAAGCTCCAGTTTCCTCTGTAACACAAACATCAGCCTAGAACTGTGATTGCCATGAGGGGCACATGGTTAGTGACTGAGATGACATCTGAGCTAGCCTCAGACACTACCCAGCATCCAAATGGGCATTTTCCAGACACAGGCACTCTGGGGAACTAATGCTGAGGCTGAGGACAAGTGTAGGAGGTGTCTCTGTGAGCACAGACTGCAGGACCCTGGTTCTTCCGCACTCCGACTCCTCTGCTCTACCAACTTGTGATTTGACTGCTTGGCCTGAATTAAAACTCTATTATACAGTGATGACCAAAGAACCATAGGGAATTCAGGTAGTCCTCATTAAGCAGCCAATGGAAAGCTTCCTCCCTCACCCGGCCTATCAGCTCAGAGCTCACCTCCTCGCATGTCACTTCCCGGCAACCTTCGTCCATGCAGTTGCTCCCCTCTTCTATGTCCTGGCTGCCCAGCAAGGAAACCTCTTCTTCACTGTCCTTCCTCACAAGTGTGTAACCGCTCTAATGAGAATAGAACACTGTCAGCGCTTGGAATGCCACAGGGTTGGGACAAAACCCAAGTAACTGCTTCTCTTATGATGCAGCTCTCTGGGAATAAGAAAACCGTCTCCAAGAAAATGCACACCTCATATATTTTAGATTGCCAAGGAGCACTGGAGAGAATTGGAGAATAACAAGTGTTGGCAAGGATGGTAAGGGGGACCTAGTGCAGTCCTGCTGGGAATGTAAAATATTCCAGCTGCCTCAGAAAAAGGATGGCAAGTCCTCCAAAAAACGCAAACACAGAACTGCCCTGTGACCCAACACACACTCATACAGATTTTAAGCGGGGACTTGCTTTGGCATCGCATAATAAGATATTAGAACCATACAGAAAAGATTAGCATGGTCCCTTCGAAAGAATTATACATAAACACCCAAGAGAGTCTGAAAATGCCTGTGCATGCATGTCACAGCAGTATTGCTGCTCAAGCTGCAGCCAGCAGCAGCATCGAGGCTCTACATAACGCCAGCTTTGGAGGAAGCAAACCTCGGGGCATGGGGGCGCACTTTACCCGGCTCACGCCGAAGCAGCTGCGTCCGTTGTGCAGCCACAGCAGAAAGAGCGGCTTCCCCAAGAAGAGCACGGGGACAGCCAGCACGGTGAGGGCCAGCAACACTCTCTGGACTTGTGCCTGTTGGTGCAAGGGAGAAGTTCGTGGAGACGAAAGGTACCAGTCACTGGGTGTGAAGCAGACGGGGAAGGGGAGGTGCTGCGGCTCTGGGCCAGGGGCACGAGACATGATTGTCAAATCTCCATGGCCAAGGGCCACCCTTCCCTGACTCAACATTCAGGGAAGAGCATTGAAATATTAATTTTAGAGCTGTAAAAAACTTTAGAGAAATTCTAAATAAAGGCTTGGGGAACTGACACAGGCTGGACTTAGTTAGATGCTAGGCCTCACTTACAAAGCCCTCTGTGGCTATGCAGGCTTGTGACCCAGTGCTAGGGAAGCAGGGGCAAGAAGGCCTAAGGCTCGCTAGCTGGCATAATAGGTAGCCCACTATGGCAATTCCAGGGCCAGGGAGAGACCATCACACACACACATATACATACACCGACAACAAAGGAGAGGTGGATAGCACATGAGGAATGACATTCAAAGTTGACCTCTGGCCTGCAGATACAGGTACCCAAACACACTCATACAGATTTTAAGCGGGGACTTGCTTTGGCATCACATAATAAAATATTAGAACCACACAGTAAAGATTAGCATGGTCTCTTTGAAAGACCATTATACATAAATCTGTAAAGTGTTCCTTTATTTAAATAAATAAATAAATAAAGCTAAGCTGGGCAGTGGTGGCACATGCCTTTGATCCCAGCCCTTGGGAGGCAGAGGCAGGCGGATCACTGTGAGTTCAAGGCCTGCCTGGTCTACAGAGTGAGTCCAGAAAAACCAGAGCAACACAGAGAAACCCTGTCTGGAAAAAACAAAACGAAACAAAACAAAAAAACAAACCCAAACCTACATGGAATCTAACTCCAGATAATAATACTCTGAGAACACTGCCAAAAGGAAACAGAGAAACGCAAGTAGAATACTTTTCTTATTGCTGGGTTTGGCTTATTGCTTCCTGTCACACGCTTCTTGGAGAATGCCAATGCGGAGAAGCACTCACCTGCCCTGGGTAGAAGCTGTGAGTCTCACTGGATGGGAACAGGAACATGTTAATGAACTCGATCAGGATGCTGGGGGCCTCTTGAGAGGTCTTTGCCGAGTACGCCAGCCACTTGTAGATGATCATGAAGATCAGGTACCCAAAGATGCAGAGCATGAACAGGATCTCAGGGACCGAGACCAGGTAGATGTTGAACTTCTTCCTGAAGTGCCTGTAAGAGGAGCGAGTGAGGCAGCTGGAAGGCTGTGTTGCTACAGTGCACGGGCCAATTCGGGGTTCCACACGTGTGTCTGCAGAGCCAGAGCTGCAGATCCATCCACAAAGGAAAGAGACAGACAAGAGGGAGAACTCCTGACACACATATAAACACAGGTTACTTCTGGGTCTGGCTTCAAAAGTAGCAGTTTTTTAAAATATTAAACCAAACTTTTTAAATGAAATAATTTTTAAAAATTTATTTACTTTTATGTGTATGGTGGTTTTGCTTGGTTATATGGCTACGGACCATGTACATGCCTGCTGCCCACAGAGGCCAGAAGAGGGTATACGCTTCTTGGGAACTGGAGCCGTAGCCAGTTGTGGGCTACCATGTGGGCACTCAGGACCAAACCCAGGTCCTCTGGAGGAGCAACAAGTGCTCTTAACCATTGAGCTGGCTCACTAGTCCCCAATTTTTAAAGTTATTTTTAATTATGTGTAAGTATGTGTGTGCCCACATGGTACCAGGGCCAGAGGCATCAAATCTCCCTGGAGCTGCAGTTGCAGGCAAGTGTGAGCTACCCGCCAGCACACTGAGACCAGAACTCAGGGCAGTCCTCTAGAAGAGCAGACACACACTGCCTAGCCCTCTCTGCAGCTCAGAGCACTCACCACTTTCCTTCCTTCCTTCCTTCCTTCCTTCCTTCCTTCCTTCCTTCCTTCCTCCCCCCCCCCCCCCCAAGACAGGGTTTCTCTGTGTATCCCTGGCTGTCCTGAACTCATTCTGTAGACCAGGCTGGCCTCAAACTCAGATATCCACCTGCCTCTGCCTCCCAATTGCTAGGATTAAAGACATATTGCCACCACAACTCAGTGAACAATTTTTTCCATGTCCCAGCTCTGTCAACCAAGTTACATGATGCAAATCATCCTTCATGAAAAGTGACAGTCAATATAGAGAGGAAATCTATCAAGGTGCTAGCTCTTGCATAAAACAAAAAAGATAGCTTTCAACTTTAGAGTGACAACCAAAAACATGACAAAATTCCCTTCTGGCAATAACCCTGCATTCATGTCACACTGGGATGGGAAGTCCAGGAGGGCAGAGGCCTCGCTCCACTCTCTGCGGAAGTGCTGTGCCCAGAGCAGCATCAAGCACACAGCATGCACTGAATGGACATCACTGACCCCCAAGTTCCCAAGCCAAATAATCTAAAGAGTCCCATCCTGCCATGCACCATCAATCAGCTCAACTGCCCTTGGTCCAGCCAATAGTCCAGCATCAAGAAATAAGACTCAGGGGCCGGAGAGGTGGCTCAGTGGTTGGGAGCACTGGCCATTCTTCACGAGAACCCAGATTTAATTCCCAGCACCCACATGGTGGTTCACAACCATCTGTAACTGTAGTTTCAGGGTCTATATGCCCTCTTTGGTCTCCACAGACACCAGACACTCACGCTGTGCCCAGACATACATGCAGTTCAAACATCCACAATAAATAAAATAAAACATAAAGGGCTAGCGAGATGGCTCAGCAGATAAAGACAATTGCCACCATGCCTGACAACCTGAGTTCATTCCCCAGAAGCCACATGGTAGAAAATGGGAAAACTCTCCCACAAACTGTCCTCTGACAATCACATGGTCACATGAGTGTGCCTGCACACACACGTGCCATACATATATACATTGGGGTGGGGTGTGGAGAGACAGCTCAGTGTAAGAGCATTTGCTGCCAAGCCTGATAGCCTGAGTTCAGTCCCCAGGATCCACACATGGTAGAAGGAGAGAACCAGCCTCAAAAGTTGGCCCCTGACCTCCACACACGTCCTGTGATATGCACCATCTGCCCCCTCACCAAATATAGAAATATGTGAGTAAATAAGTATAAAACAAGACCCAAGAGTGACAAAATTGGTTTACAAGTACAGATTTCAGAACTTCTAAGGCAGACACACTGGCTCACGCCTGTAATCCCAACTCTTGGTGAGTGGAGTAGGGACCACCCTAAGTGGAGGGCAGCCAAAAACATGAAAGATGAAAAACAAATTAAAACATGGACTTACAAGTGGTTAAATATTCCCAGAATGACACCAAAAGTCATGTGAATAATTCCTAAAATCACAGACATTTTCATCTTGAAGGAATTGAGGAAAGTGAGGCGATTTGTGGCCATGTTCCAAATCTAAGGAGCAAACCAAACAGAAGCAATTTAAGTGCCATTGGCAGCGCTGGAGAGCTCTGAGGGATGGGCTGCTCTCATTTACAGAGGAAGGACCGCCTGTTTCTTGATGCTTTCCTGACTTCCCCAGGCCTGGGCCTGGGTGTCAAGAGCAGGGAGCTTGCCTCTGATGAGCCAGCACAGCAAGGCCTGGCTGCAGAGTGAGGCAGCTTAGCATGCTGGGAAAGCTAGTCACCTTTGGATCAGGTTCAGACTACAGACTTAATGTAAGTATCACATGACAGCCCTGTGATGGAAGTTTGGGTTTAAAAACTCAGCTCTGTTATGTAAAAATGTTTTTGTTTTAATCCCAAATGTGGGATTTTAGTTTATCCACAGCTGAAATTTGCCTTATGCAGGGGTGTGGTCTTTAATGACTTTGAGCCCAGAAAGAGAAGGTCCAGTGGCTTGGAGGAGATGGGAGGGAGGACTGCCTGCTGCATTTGCTGTATGGCTGGTCACCTGGACTGATAGATATCCTGACAACTGAGATTGGTATTGTCCCAAAAAGAACCCAATGGCCCTACCCAGCCAGAAGTAAAGAGGTCTACATCCACTCTCCCCACTAACCTTTCTCTCCTACCTGGGAGAGAAGGGATGGGGGTGGAGAAGGGAGGCAGAGGCTTTAAGGAACCCCTACATAAAGTAGAGTTTAAGAAACTAGCACCTATATACCCCTGGACAGGACTGAGGACACTTGAGAGTGCGGATCTGAGAGCCCCGAGCAGCCTCACCCACACCTTCCAGCCAGCTCAGCAGTGCCGAGCTCCACTTTCAGGACAGCTCCCCAGAAAGCCTTCAAGGCACTTGTCCAAAAGCTTGGCCCACAGGGATCTGCCTGCTGAACACGGGATAGGAGGAGCCTGGCAGCCTGGGGCCTTCTCTAAACCAAAGACAATATACAAACAATGAAGCCGTTCCAGAGCCTGCATGGAGCCCACGAAGGGTCACTTCTCCCAGAGGAGATGACCAGGAGATCTGAGCACAGCCCCATGGCTCTGCACTGACCCACCTCCCCAGGTGGCAAGCTGCCTGCCTCACTGACTACACTTAAGAGAGGGGCAGCAGCATGCCAGTACCTCCCCTTACCCACAGACCCAGGCAAAGCAGCACTCACGGGGTCAATGCCGAAAGGGTAGGGGCCATGGAAAACTCCGGGGATGTTTGGGTCCAGCTGCAAAGTCCTGCTGTGCCTGACGGTGCTGTCACTGAAAGACAGGGCAGAGCAAGGTGGCCACGTGGGGAGGGCGGGGCTTGGGGAAGGTGGAGCCCCACGTTCGGCATCCTAGCTCACAGGCCACTTACTTCCAAAGCACCATCTTCTTCTGCTCCTCTGGAGAGCAGCTGGAGCTGTACATGGCAGACACGTTCCACCCAGAGCCGAAGATGTTCACAGACTTGGAGAAGCAGTCATTGTAGATGAGGCCGGTGTACACGGAGAACAGCCCCATCAGCAGCAGGATGTATCGGCCATTAAAGAACATCCTGAGGATCTGGGAAGACACGTGCCAGAGACTCACTCACTGACTGTGGGCTCAGGGACACTCACAAGACTCATTCCAGCTACTCCTCTGTGGCTCCCAGAAAATCGCACATCAGGTGTCTTACCCATGAGTGACAGGCACACTCCTCTTATAGAGCAAGCTTATACAACCCAAGCTCTTGAGCCAGGCCTGGGCAGAACATCTATAATCCCATCACTCAGGAAGTGGAGGCAGGGGGATCACAAGTTCACGGTCAGCCTTTGATAGGTAACAAGTTTGAGGCCGGCTGGGACTACTTGAGACCATCACAATTACTCCCCACCAAAAACACAGTAAACAAAAGCCAGCTGTCTTCTGGTCCAACGATGCCAGGCCTGTCATGTTTCCACTGTGCACAGGCCGGCAGGCATGCGTTACCTCCTGCGACTGGCTTAGTCTTGGGTGATTCTCGTTCAACACCAGCAAGAGGGCAAACAGGAACATGACACAGCCGTGCCCGAAGTCACCAAACATCACACCGAACAGGAACGGGAAGGTGATGATGGTGAAGAGAGCTGCGGACACAGAGGGTTAGCAAGTTCTCAGCATGGCCTAGGTTAGCATGTACACATGTATACACACACACAGGAACACATGCATGCTTTCCCACAGCCCTCAGGACTGTAAGGTCATGTAAATGCTCTACTAAGCTGACATCAGGGAGCTCGATTGACAAACATCTACTATACTCCCCTATCAAAAAGCATTAACAGGGCTGGACAAGGTGGCATGTGCCTATAATCCCAGCACGCAGGAAGCAGAGACAAGAAGATCGCCAAGAGTTCAGGGCCAGCCTAAGCTACACTGTGATTGTTTCTAGCTAGTCAGAGCTACAAGGTGAGATCTTGTCTCAGAAACCCAACAAAAGCCAAAGCTGAGCTGAAGTACATGCAAGCCCAGCCTTGTGCAATGCCCTACCTGGGTTCACTTCTCTGTAGCTGCCAACACCATAGGTATCCACGATGTTCTGGAAGCCCTCGGTGAATTTGTTGGTGCGGATCAGAGTGGGCGGCGTTTCTTTTGTAGGGATTGTGTTCATGAACGAGGGGATTGTAGCTCCGCTCTCTCTCTTCCACACAGAAAAGAAAGAGGAAAATATGTCTGTCCATGAGAACAGATACAGACCAACACATGGTGAACGAGGCTGGCCAGTATGCACGCTCACAAAAGGGAGTCACCACTCTAGACATCCAAGCAGAGCACAGCGGCATGAGGACAGAGCCTGGAGCTGGGCCCCTGGGAAGGAGAACGGGATGGAGCTGGGAGGTAGGAATGAAAAGCTGGAATGAGGAGGATGGAGGAAGAATTGGGCCCAGGACAATGGAAAACTGTTATGTGAGCCAGGCCTGCCATATCAGCATTTGGGAGGTTTTGGCAGAAGGACCTTGAATGTAAGGCCAGCACAGCAGCAGAGCAGGACCATATCTCAAACAGAAAGAGAGAGAGATACACAGAGAGACAGAGAGAGAGAGAGAGAGAGACAACAGAGATGTAGGGGACCCTGAGATTTAGGACTTTATCCCTTAAAAGTGGTCAAGAGAAGGCTGGTGAAGCCGGGCATGGTGGCACACGCCTATAATCCCAGCACTGGGGGCGGGGAGGGGCACAGGGGAGGCAAAGGCAGGCAGATCTCTGAGTTCAAGGCCAGGCCAGTCTAGAAAGCAAGTCTTGGATAGCCAAGGCTACACAGAGAAACCCTATCTTGAAAAACAAAAGAGAGAGAGAGAAGGCTGGTGAGAGGGCTCAGTGAGGAAAGGTGCTTGCCTACAAATCTGATGACCTGAGTTCAATCCCCAGGACCCACATGGCAGAGGGAGAGAACCAACCTCTGCACTCTGTCCTCTGGCCTCCACAGGCACTATACCTATATACACACACCATACACAATAAAATTTTAAGTAGTCAGCAAAGAGGAAGTTGGACAAAACTACAATATTGCCGAATGTACAAAAAAGAGACTAGGTAAGAAAAAAAAATGTTATCACTGTGGCAGAATCTTTTCAATTTCAGTGCACAGTTTATATTTGCCCAGAAATGTATACTATCTACAAGGAAAAACAGAGAAGAGAAAGACCAATACCAGGAAAAGGACCAACGGTGTGTGTTTGTACATGTGAGCCAGGCGCCGTCAGCAACCAGGAGGAAGCCCAGCCTCACTCAGCAAGAGCCGGAGCTGGGAAATCCTAGTAGAAGGCCTGCACATGCTCAGGATCAAAGGTCATGGGCTGTTCTGTGCAGTGCTGTTTATAACCAGAAAGCCCCTGGCCAACTGAGGACCAGCTAGTGAACCAAGGTGTGTACCTGCAGGAGGATCTGGTCATAAAAGCAGACATGTTTTACTCAGTAGAAAGAACAACATGCAATCTGCTATTTAGAGGGAGCCAATGCCAAGCAGCTGTCTCACCATCTGCCATCCTCTGCCCATCCCAGAGGAACTGCAGGCCAAACACATAGTTCTTTAGAAATTCAAAAAAGAGGAGGGGTAATTTAAAAAGGCAAGAAGAAAAGAAAGGTGGTCTATGTCTGTCCACCTGGCCATAGTACCAGAGTTGGGGAAGAACTGAAGCAGTGCCCCTGAGGGAAGGAGGCCAGAGACAGTTTAGGATGTTCTCCCCACACAATGCCTGAGAGACCCACTCTTTCCCCCTGTGCATTGCTGTTCAATCTGTATGAGGGTGCCAGAACTGGAGTTACAGACAGATGGAAGCCACCATGTGAGTGCTGGGAATTGAACCAGGTCTTCTGAAGAGTAGCCAGTGTTCTAACATGCTGAGCCATCTCTCCAGCCCCAAGAGACACCTACTTCAAAGTTTCTGTCTGAATGCAGTGTCCGGCAAGCCCCTTCCCAGAACTCTGAAACCCTTCTGGTTTGTTTTTGAGGCAAGGTGTCAGGCTGGCCTCAAACTCTCCATCCTCCCGCCTCAGCCTCCCTAGTCCTGGGCCCTTAAGTTCCATATCCTGCCTGTGACACACCTTGTCCCTGAGGGGTCTGGGTCTGAGGGTCCTAGCTGGGCAGGGAGCCTTACCGAGCCTTCCTCCAGAGCTCTGCGCAAGCCTGGCAGGTCCACCTCAGGGCACCAGACCTCAGCTATGAGGCACTTGTTGGTGACGTCGAAGCTGCACATGTTGAGCATATGGTAGATGGCTTTCATCTTCCTCACCTGTATTACACGGCTGCACACCGACTCAGCAGCCTTGCACAGCACCTGCCGCAGATAATCCTCCGTTTTGTGCAGCACCTGTGGGAACAAACATTGGCTTCGAGGCTACACTTGAACGCCTCGTCCACCAGCCTGACCTCCTCTGGGGAACTCTCCTGAGGAGAATCATCCCAGGCAACTTCTCCCATAGCAGTAATGCCAGGAATGGTCAGAGCAGACCAGCTCAGCAAGGCAGCCTACCAGGTGGCGTCCAAGAACAGGGCCCAAGGGCACAGGAAGAGCTTGGACATCCTGTCAGTGGTAGTCTCACAGAAGGGTGGCCTGACTGGCCCGAACAGCCTTTGACTCTCACCCACACCTAAGCACTGGCTAGCCCCATAGCCCTGGAAGCCCCCAGCTCCCAACTCCAGCCCTTCCATGCAAGTCTGCTTCCTTCGGTGCTCTCAAGACTCCTCAGTGCCAGTAGAGAAGCTCATATTTAAACAGGCAGGTGGAGGGTGGCCACAACTAGAGCTTGTCTTCCGTGGTCAAATGACAATCCAGCACACTAAAGAGACACAGGGGCTTTTCTAAGTCCCTTTACCACTCCCTGCGTTTGTAGCTATAAAACAGATGCCACAAGGTCAGGAATGCATGGTGACCATCCACAACCAGCCACCAGGTTGTCAGAGAAAGCAAATGGCCTCACAAGTGGCCCTGGCCCTGGCTTACTCACAGTGTAGAGGTCTTGGATCCGAGTATTGAGCCCCTCCTGAATCTCCCTGCGCTCTTCAGCCGTGTTTGGATACGGGTAGACATGGCAGTGGTAACTAGAGGACAGAATTCAACAGTCTGGAGAGACGAGAAAGGCTGCTAATGGCAGCACCAGAATCTACTCATGCCAGGCACACCACCTCCGGCACCAGGCAGGGCAGTCCGCAAATAATGTAGCCACGGCCGCTGTGGGAAGGCCTTACATGCAACTCAGCAGGCGGCTACAGTACATGGGTCTGCAAATACTCCCAGGTCCAAACCCACCCTGATTCCAGGAAGCCTGTTTCCAATCCTGCCTTTCCTGAAATGCACCAATGTCCTGAGGTCAAGAACCATCAAGCAGGCTGAAAGCACACCTTAAAAGACGTGCCTGGATGGTGGTAGCACAGCCTGTAACCAGGCACTCAGGAGGCAAGGGCAGGAGGGCTATCCGTTCAAGTTCACTAGTGGTTCAGGGTTGACACTGTTTAGGCTGAGTCCTGGGCTGAGGCCTGAACCATCCTGCAGGGGCCCTGGCCTCAGACACCTGGACACAAAATAGTGGTCGCCCTACTTGGCCTGCTGAGCTGTGCCCTTCCCTTCTGCAGGAGCCACCCAGGAACACCTTCCCACCCTCTCCCCGCAGCAGGGAGCTGCTGCAGCTTTCCTGGGCACACTGAAATACGTCTCCTGCAAGGAGACAAGCTGGGGCTGGAGAGATGGCCCTAGGATTAAAAGCACTGGCTGCTCTTACAGAGGACCTGGCTTCCGTTCCTAGGGCCCACATGGTGGCTGCAGGGATCCAATACCGGACACTAGGTGATCACAGACTGTAACCATCTTCCTAGGTGATTACAGACTGTATCAAGTTGATGATTTAACTAACTAGCTAGCTAGCTAACTAACTAACATACCTAACAGGTCCTAAGTACATTAAATAAACAAAAGTCAGAGGCCTGGTGTAGCTCAGTGGTAGAAACCTGCTTAGCATCTGAGAGGGGCCTAGTTCCTTTCCCAGTACTGAAGAAAACAGACAGAAATCAACCGAATAAAGCCTCTTTTCTCACCAGTCACAAATCTTCTTAACCTTGTGGCCAATCTGCTCTCCCCAGAAGGAAATCAGGAACACGTACCACTTTATGACTTCACCCTGCAAGGACAAACACAGGGAATGGCAAGTTCTGTGCACACCCTCAAGCCTGGCAGCTCCCACGCTTCCAGGCCAACCTTGGTGCCAAGGGCAGTGAAGGCTCACTGCAGCATATCCATGAGTGCGATTCGCCCGCTCACCAAGACAACCCCCAGCTAGCACATGCCAGTCCACAGGCGTCTGCAGAGCCACACCCCTCAGGGAGCAGGCGAGCACGCAAGGCCCAGTTCTGCCTTCTCTCCATTCAGCTTTTAGACTGTGACCTGTGCCCTCGCCATCACTACCACAACTTCCATCTATGTGCTTTTTGTTGGTGATGGTACTGTTTAAGATGGCCACCAAGGAACATATCTAGAATCCAGTATGAAGCACCTTCCAGGAATCTGTGTGGGTGAGGCTCGCTCACCACCAGTTAGAGTGCAGTTAAAGAGCCACCAATACAATGGAAATGAGTAAAAGAGAAACACAGTTAAGATCAGCCATGGCTCACTAATGAAAAGTGACCATAGACTCTCAAGGAGCAAGGCCATGTGGCCCAGGGACAGAGAACCCTGATATTTGCTGAGTGTTTAAAAAAGCATAATTCTGCCAATAATGACAATCAGCCATCATTACAAATGTTCAATAAAACAGACTCCTATGAAGCTCAGCTGTGGTGTGCAGGACTCACCTCGTGAGAACAAGGGCCTGGGCTCAGTCCCTAGCACTGAGAACACGACTGAAGGACTCTGCCTGTCTGTCAGAAACTGCTGAGCTGCCAAGGCCAACAGCAGTGAGCCAAGGGAGGTGTCAGGCTAGGTGGCAGTGAACACAACAGAAAAAGCCAGGCTGGAGGGGCAGTGAGGCAGGGAGTGTGTTGCCATCTTAAACAGCTGGGAAAGAAGGTCCCAGTAAAGATGACTGTCCAGTGTAGAGGAATGAGGGTGAAGGAGAAAGCCAGTCTGGGGGAGAGACTGGAGCAAAAGGAGGAGCACACAAAAAGGCATGCTAGGAGGGGCAGCCAGCTGAACACAGACAGACAAGGTGTGAGAAGAACAGAGCAGCTGGGGCTAGACAAGGCCCAACCCACCACAGGGAACTGGGCTTTCTGCTGTGTAAACAGGAAGCCTCTGGAAGATTCTAAGAGTGAGCAGCCCTGGCAGAGCTAGCTGGATGTTGGGAAGAGACAAGGGCAAGGCAGGTGCAGGTGCAAGAGCATGGGTGAGGGCTACTAAGACCTAGAAAAGTGCAGCCAAGATCCCAACCAGGACGGGCTGGGCAGACTCCCTTTGTTTCTGCTCCAGACTCTGAGTCTGGGGATAGACTGGAGTCGGGGAGAAGTGGAGTGTCCTGAGGCTGAGCCTGAGAGATGGAGCTGCTGCTTCCTGAGATGGGGTCTGGAAGCACAGACTTTGGAGAATTGTAGGGCTCGGTGTGAGACAGGAGGTAGAAGCATCACTGGGTATTCACAAGATGGCATGCATATACAGGCAAGAGGCTGGTGTGCACACAGGCCAAGCCAGGGCTCTGCAAAAGCCATTCTCCAGCTTCTGCCTGGGACTGGCACTCACCGTCTCGGGATCTTCCAGGCACTCGTCCAGCTCTGCATAGGTCACGATGGTGTACCCTTTGCAGGCCCGCCACAGCATTCTTTCAAATGCTTCGACTTTGCCTTGCTGAATCAGGCCAGATACGAATCTGTGAGACAGTGAAGACCTCGGCATTAGAGGACTGAGAAGACCTCCGCCTCTTGCAAGCCAGCAGGCTGGTGTGAATGAGAGCCATCAAGCGGCAAGATGCTTGTGTGACAGACCAGGACTGAAGCTGCCTTTCCCATGGCCAGCTGAGTGAGGGGAAAGCCTGGGGATTCCAAGGCCAAACCAGATAACCAGCTGCTCTGCGCTTTACACTGATTCAGGGTGTGAAGACCCTGAAAATGCCAAAGTGGGAGATGACAAGCACCAGGTGCCAGCAAGGTGAGGAGCTAGGGCCATGGCCATGGCTCCTGCCCAAAGGGCTGCTCCTTAAATGAGTGACAATCAGGAAAGTGAGAAGTCTGTCCTGAGAACACACAGCCACAGCGTAGAATTCAGCCAGGATTTTGGTATAAGTCTGTATTACTTCCCAAGAATTAAAACAGATTAAAAAAAAAATTAAAGCACCAACAAAAACCCTGTTCCAAGAAATAAAAATGACCCTGGGATGACAGCGTTCCCAGATAATTGTGACCATGACAAGTCTCTCTAAAGGAATATATATCAATCTTCACTGGGTCCCAGATAAGGAACTCAGGAATGTGAGACAAGTTTTTTAGCTGGAAAAATGATTCAGTGATGGAGCACTAGCCTAGAATGTGCCAGGCTCTAGGGTCAATCTCCAAAAGCACAAAAAGGAAAGAGGGCTGGCAAGATTCTCAATGATTCTTATTGAGTAAGGATGCCTGAGCCATGCCTGGCCTTACAGAGTAGAAAGAGAACTGATTCCCGGAAGCTGTCCTCTGACCTCTACGTGAATATCAGGGCATGCATGCAACAATCCCAAACATACACATACTAAGTAAATGTTTAAAAAAAGAAAAGAAAGAAAAATGGTCAGGAGAACACGGGCTGTTCTTCCAGAGGTCCTGGGTTCAATTCCCAACACCCTTGAGGTGGCACACTATGGGTTATAACATTAGTTCCAGGGGATCTAATGCCCTCTTCTGACCTCTGTGATTCCCACGCACACTCACAGTATCCAGACATACAGACAAGCAAAAACAACATACACATATTCATTTTTTAAATTAAATTAAAAAAAAAAAAAAAAAGAAAATCATTAATTTCAAACAAAAAGCCACAAATTACACAAGGAAATGAGCTTGCATTGGGTCAGGGAAGCAGAGGAATAGACAGCAGCGCCAGGCCTGGTGACACACCTGCCATCCCTGCACCTGGGAGGCTGAAGCAGGAGGATCAGAAGTTCAAGGTCATCCTCAGCTACAGAGTGAGTTTGAGGCCAGCCTGGGCTACATGACACCTTGTCTCAAAGAAGAAGAGAAAGAAGAGGATAAGGATGAGATTAGGAAGAAACAACAAAGGAAACAAAAAAGAACAGAGGACAAAAGCAGCCACTGGAAGCATGATTTAAAAACAGAACCAGTGAGGTGGCTCAGTGGTCAAGGCACATACTTCCGAGCTTGACAGCCTGTGTTTAAATCCCAGAGCCCACATGATAAGAGGGAACTGACTCCTATAATTTGTCCTCTGACTTCTGAGCACTGGAGTAAACAAACAGGAAAAAAAACACAAACAACAAAACCTTACCATCAACCCAGAGAAGCCCCATGTTTCCACCATAGGACTTGGTGCTTCAAAGACCAGTTATGTTGGGCCATGGCGTCAACACTGGGAGCATAGACGCTGCGTCTTTCCCACTCACTATACCAGAAGAAGAAATCCCTACGGCATTCAGCCACTCAACCCTGTGTGAGTAAGTCCAACATACAGGAGCCCAGTGTTCTCGGACAGACGCGCACTCGGGGCCAGCCCCAGGCTGTAAATGGTCCATTCACTCCACAGCCTGTGTCTCCTATTCCACAGCAAGGGCTTAGCGCTCAGGCCACCTACCCCAGCTTGGCGCCCAGCCTCTGCATGCAGCTGTAGTCCAACAGAGAGTCATTCTCTAAGGTGGGGAACTCTTCATAAGTGGGTTCAAACTGGAAAGACATGGAGGCAGGCACATGTTAGCAGGCTCCAGCCTCACAACAAGCCTCCAGACAAGTCCACAGAGGCACTGCACACCCTGAGCGCCAGCAGCAAACGACAACTGAGATAGGCAAACTGTCCCAGAAGGGAAGAGATGCTCTGCCATGCTTGTTAAGTGAACTGCTTGAAGACACTCCCATATGAGAGAATTCATAAGTGAGGCTGCACCTTGGCTCACGAGACGGTAACTGTATCTAGAGCGAGTGCTCGGAAGGGATGGGCTCATCCTGTGTGCAGCTCAGTGTGGTGCAGGCTCAGCAGCCGTAACAGACACAATGCTCTGAGCATGGTGGTGCTGGGGCGGCCACAGGAACATGCCCAGCCCAAGCGTGAGTGACACCAGCATGAACTAGCCTTCGCTCATGAGGAGGCTCTTCTTGCCCCCTCTACTCACAGCCTTTTGGAAAAAAAAAAAAAAAAAGAATTTTTTTTTCTTCACAACCATAAAATACTTTGCTTGGGGCTGGAGAGGTGGCTCAGCGGTTAAGAGCATTTGTTGCTCTTCCAGAGGTCCTGGATTCAATTCCCAGCACCCACACTGCTATTCGTAACTGTCACTCCACTCCAGGATAGCAGATGTCCCCTGGTGGCCTCCATGGGCACTGCATATACTTGGTGCACAGACATATATGTGGGCAAGAAGAATAAAGTGCGATAGAGGCCAGAGAGATGGCTTAGGGGTAGGGGAGCGGAGTGCTTCACAGAGGACCTGCCTGATTCCCGGCAGCCACACGGCAATTTTCACCCTGAGTCACGCATATGGTGCACAGATACATACGCAGGAAAAGCACCAATACACACAAAATAAATAAATTTAAAACATTTTAAACAGGTTTTTAAAAGTTAAAAAACCAAAAAACAAAACATCTTTTTCTCAACTGTGACCTAAAGCACCTCCTGGCAGGAAGTGCTGTCCCCGTTAACACCACCAACACAGGAAAACACGTACAGCCCAGCCTGAAGTGACACAGAGGCTGAGGCAAACCACTTCAAATACACACTCATCTATGACAAGCATGGCAGCTCCCGCCTATTATCCCGCTCATTCCAATTTTAAGGACAGCCTGGGCTACACAGTGAGACCCAGTCTCTAAAGAAAAAAAAAAATCAAAAAAAGCAAACTGTAGCAGGGCCAGAGAGACCACTCAGCTGGCAGGGTGCTTGCTTGGTGTGACAAAGCCAGCTTTGTCACACTGGGGAAGTGGAGGCACATGGTTCAGAAATCCAAAGTCAAGCTGCATTGAGAATTCAGGGTCAGCCAGGGACACACACGACTGTCTCAAAACTAAATATAAAAAGCACCATATCTAAATGACCCTACGACAAAAACCTCAGGCAGCAGTGGGGACCTTCAGCGTGCTCTCTCCTGCTGACACGTACCTCCACGTTCCGCTTAAGAAAGGTCTTTGTGACCCTCAGCATGTGGGTGTACTCCACTAGTTCCAGCAAGTTCTTCCTCAGCTTCTCCTTGTTCATGGTGACTTCTCTCAGCTCCACCTCCAGCTTCTGCAGCTGCTCCTACAATGGCACAGCTGCTCATGAGAGCATGGCTTAGTCTGAGAACGCCCCCACAACCCCACAGCCACCGAGGCTCAAAAAAGCCACAGTGCTCAGCAAAAACCTAAAATGCAAATGAGCCAGACAGGGCATGAGAACCCATCAAGAGGGCAAGGTTCAGCAGCTCATTAAGTTCCTGGTGTGAACCACACCACCTGCCATCAAACATCTGCAGACCAACGCAGCCTCCCACCCCAGGCCCTATTCCTTACTGCTGGCTTTCCTTCAGCTGCTTGTCCACCCCACACCTCCAATCTATGTTCCCTTTTATTTGCATTAGAACCAACAACACGATCATCTTTCCTAAGCACATTCTCTTGCCGCCAACTTACGAAGTCTCCACCTGGTCCCGCCAGACAACTAAGAATGGAAGTCTAGAAAAGTTGCAGTGGTCACAACCAACTGCTCTCCTGCTCTCCTACATATTTGAACCATGGACACAGACTTCGTAAAAACCACTGAGCCAAACTCAATCCAAACAGCCTCTCCCATTCCTCTTTCCTGTGCTGTGCATCATCAAAATTGTCGGCAGTCATCATTCCATCATGAGCAGGCGCTGCCCGAAGTCCTCCATAACCAGGCCATCCAGCTGAACCAGAGGGTTGCCACTGCTGCTGGGAGGGTGCCAAACTTGGCACGAGCTCAGACACCAGGCGGTTGGCTACTTCCTCCCAGGCAGACAGAACAGCAGGCCACAGAAGGGCCTCAGCAACACGATGGCCATTAATTCAAAACAGTGATGAAGAGCCTGCACATTTCTTCTGAGTGCCAAACCCTAACAAGAATAGTCTAGAAGGGTGGGTATGCTAGTGCAGGCTTTTAATCTGGCACTCAGAGCCAGAGGCAAACAGAGCTCTGAGTTCAAGGTCAGCCTGTTCTACAAAGCAAGTTCCAAGCCAGCTAAGGTTACATACTGAGACCTTGTCTCAAAAAAAGAAAAAAAAAAAAAAAAAAGGAAAAAGAAAAAAGAAACAAAACAAAAATAGTCTGAAGTCTCAGACAACACCCCATGTTCATAGGAGAGGTGGGGTGATGGCACCATAGCCTTTGTCCCCAACAGGCCAGCTACCTGGAACCATGGGCTTTCGCTCGGCTTCTGAACTCCTGCTGGGATCTTGGAGTGTGGAAGGACATGAAGGCCCAGGCCTGAAGTCCCAGTACTGTGCAGAAACGGGTGTGCTAAGATGGGCAATCTCAGAGCAAGCATCCTGAAACTTCCCCTACACAACACTGACTAAATCTCCCTTAGCCCCCCTCCAGCAGCCCTCCATAGTCAGACAAAACTGAGCTATATTCACTGAGGGTTTGCTGTACCACTGTTCTTTATTTCAGGCCCCAGCTCAGGGAAGAGAGGCAGAGAAGCATCAGACACCGTGAAGGTAACCATGCAACCCTGAAACTTTTGCTGACAGCATCTTCAGGAGCGAGTTACCTGCATTTCTAGAACGTGTTTAAGAGGTGGTGCGGGAGGACTGTCCTCTCCCTCAGGCAGGGGAATATCAGCTCTGGTAATTTCCTGCACCAGGTACACTGTGAAAATGAGATGATGGTCAGTCTCCCCACAGCCCTCTACAGTCAGAACCCTGGCGGCCCCCACAGTGTACACAGTGTACACAGACACTGTCTGTCCCTGTCACTTCCTGCAGCTTCTTCCAAAAAGACAGGTACACAGGGACTAGAGCTCCCCAACTCCTCTCATTCCTAAAACCCAGGCTAAAGCATGCTTGGGTACCTCTTCCTGTGAAGAACACACTTGAAGTGCAGACCAGAGGCCGCAAGCTGGCACTTCCTGCAGAGGGAACCTGCAGCCAAGTCACAGCAGAGCCAGGCTCCCCTGAGAGCCGCCAGGCAGCCCTCAGCTTTTAGGAGCCTCATTCCACACAGGTGACCTACCCTCTGACTCCTAGATGAGGAATATGATGTCACCCCAATACAATCTATAATTATGCAAAGAGCTAGCACCTTAAGCAAGAGATTTCACACAACTAAAAGTTACTGTTAACATTAGGGCTGGAAGCTGGGCAGTGGTGGCCACTCAGGAGGCAGAGGCAGGTGGATCTCTGAGTTGGAGGCCAGCCTGGTCTACAGAGTGAGTTCCAGGACAGCCAGGGCTACACAGAGGAACCCTGTCTTTAAAAAAATTAATATAGTATTTATATTTGTTATATATAAGCTAATGTAATATTTTTTATATATTGTATTATATGTTAGGGCTGGAGCGGTGGCTCAAAGCACTGCTCAGTTTTCAGCATCCACACGCGGCAGCTCATGACTGAACTCCCAGTCCAGAAGCTCTGATACCCTGTCTGGCTTCCTTGGGTACTGCATTCATATGTACACATCCACACACTGGCACGTAATGAAAAATAACCTTTTTTTAAATGTTATTGTTAATATTAAAAATCCTTAACTAAAAGTCCAAGAGTTGGCTAGAGAAATGGCCCAGCCTTTATCAGCACTGGCTGATCTTCCAGGAGACCTAAGTTCAATCCTCAGTTCCCACACTGTGCAGCTCACAACTGCCACCTGTGACTCCAACTCTAGGGGATATAATACACCTCTGACCTCCAATGGCACCTGTGCGCATGTACAAACACAGACAGATAAAAACAATTATACATAACTAAAAACAATAAAAATAAATCTTAAAAAAAAAAAAAAAAAAGGTGGGTGTTACTGCTCAGGTCTGTCATCCCAACATGTGGGAGGAAAAGGCAGGAGGATCAGGAGTTCAAGGTCCACCTCAGCTACATATTGAGTGCAGCCTGGCTACATGAGACCTTGAACACCCAGCTCCCTATTCCCCCACCACCTTCACAACCAAAAAGAAAAAAAAAGAAAAAGAAAAAGAAAGAAAGAGGGAAATATCTCTAACTAAGGGAAGAGCCTAGCTGGGGAGTATTAGAAACTGGTGGCCTGTAGCCTGGGCAGGTTCACTCTTCTCAGTTGCCCATGTTCTAGAGGATGCACCACACCCACAAACACACAGGTAGCACCAGGCAGACTTGGTAAGTCATTCAAGAAAACAGGACAGGAAGCTGGAAGAGGGAAGTGTGTTGAGGAACCGGGGGAGCAGTAGAAGGGAGAGAGTGGGGGTGAATATGACAGAGACACACTGTACCTATGTATAAAATTTTTCAAAGAATTTAAAAAGATGCAATCCCTGATTCAAAAATATATATATATATTTTAGTAACCACTAACAATCAGAAATTGAGCCAGGCTCAAGGCTTTCTCACAGACAACTTTGGGCTAAATGGTCTAGATTTTAGAGATGAAGGAAATCCTGTGAGCTGCTGGGTTGTAAAAGTTAACCAGAGAGCACCAACCTATTCACAAAGGAAGCGCTGCAAAAACACCAAGTGATTATCAAGCCAGCTGTCAGCCATTTCCTGCCTTTTTGGTTTCTAAATAAGGTCTTAAGTGATAGCTATTAACATGTTTTATTTTATATTATATTATTTTATATTAACATGTATTTATACAAGGTTCTTTTTATAATTTATTTATTTTATTTTATGTACATTGGTGTTTTGACTGTATTTATGTCTGTGTGAAGGTGTCAGATCCCCTGGAACTGGAGTCACAGACAGTTGTGAGCTGCCATGTGGGTGCTGGGGTTTAGAACCTAGGTCCTCTGGAAGAGCAGTCAATGCTCTTAACCGCTGAGCCATCTCTCCATCTCAAGGTTTGTAACTTAGAAAAATTGTACAGGGCTGCCGCAGTGAATCATGACACATCAGGACCATGGACTACTACTCAGCTGCTATAGAAATAATGAGCCTACCTCTCTCTCTCTCTCTCTCTCTCTCTCTCTCTCTTTGGTTTTTCAAGACAGGGTTTCTCTTTGTAGCCTTGGCTGTACTGAAACTCACTGTGTAGACCAGGCTGGCCTTGGACTTGGATATCTGCCTGCCTCTTCCTCCCGCCTGCTGGGGTCAAAGGTGTGTGCCACCACCAACTGGCTACTTCCCTCCTTTCTAGTCATCTGTATTTCCCAAAAAAACCAGACACACTTGTATTAAAATAAGTCTTTAGATTAAAATGAAAGACAAACTTACCCAATATTCGTTCTAGTTCTTCACACCTCTTTACCTCGCCAACGAATTTTCTTTGAAAAGAACTTACATTTTGGTTGAGCTGAAAGAAGAAAGAAATTTTTAAGTTCCTAAAATTTTAAATTTGTTTTTATTTATCTAATTATTTAAAAGAGTTTAGTGGTGGGATCAAATGCAGGCCTGGTTAAACTAAAAATTTGATTTTTAGTTATCTAATCCTTTAAAACTTGTTAGTGCTGCCCCTGAGCTAAGGTAAAATCTGTTGGAAGGAAAATATTGCTGCTAACGGTTTGGGGGGCATGGTGCACAGTCATCCGCTGCTGAACAGGAGAACTGACAGGCTCTTCAGAACAGCAAGTTGGCTACTATTAAGAGAAAAGCCTGAAAAACAGCCTAGAACTATTAGCTCATCTACTCATGAAAACATGAATATGGATATAAAACTTGTAAGAACACCTACGTCAGAGACAGAGAAAAGCTACACGGAGAGTCCAATAAGAAGCTGGTGGGGCTGTAGGGCAGCTGGTGCCTGTCCAGCACAAAGAAGGCACATAAAACTGGGAGTGGTGGAACACACCTATAATTTCAGCACGTGGGAGGTGGAGGCAGGAATATCATAAGTTCAAGGTCATACCCAACTATATTTGGGGTTCAAGGCTCTGCCTCAAAAGAAATAAATAAAGCAGATATTAAAATCAAGTTGAAAACTTTTTTTTCTTTTCTTTTTGACTTTTCCAGACAGGGTTTCTCTGTGTAACCCTGGCTGTCCTGGACTCCCTCTGTAGACCAGGCCCCAGCGATCTCCTGTCTGTCTTCTAAGTGCTGGGACTAATGGCTGATACCCTACTTTTCTAACAATCATTACAAGAACAGGCATTTCTGGTCCAAGCTCTATCTGTATTGATGAAGCATCTGCACTGGGCTCCATGAATACCCGTGGTATGAAACTACTCACAGCCCACGGAGGCCGTCCCCAAAGCCTCATTTGTTTTTTGTTTTGTTTTGTCTTGTTTTTTTGTTGGCTGGTTGTTTTTTCGAAGACAGATTCTCTCTGTGTAGCCTTGGCTGTCATGGACTTCTTTGTAGACCAGGCTGGCCTCGACCTCACAGAGATCCACCTGCCTCTGCCTCCCAAAGCACTGGGTCTACATGAGTGCACCACAGTGCCCGGCTCCAGCCTCAGCTCTTGTACGGATGCTCAGCTGCTTTTAAAGCATTTACCAGAAGAAAGATCAAAACTGTGGCTTCACTTCTCTATCTCATTCCCTTTCACTTCTGGAGGTCTTGTTCGTCCAGATGAATCAGACACAGTGGCTTCTGTGGAACTGAGAACAGGAACCAGGAGCCGGGAACCAGCTCTGCCTGCTGCTCCACTTGCCAGTTTTCTTTGTGAAGTGACTTAATTCTTAACCAACAGCAGGACCTCCTGTGAAGAGGCCCACTCCTGCCACAGGGATACTAACAACCGCCAGCACCAGTGTGGCAGCTTACACAAGTCACTGGTTTTCTGTTGTATGGGTTTCAAAATGTTTGCGGGGGGAGGACGGTTGCAGTCATAATTCAAAGCTAATGGTATCAAAGTAAATTTCAACAGAACCCTCTGTTTGTTTTATAAGGGTTATTGTTTCTTTCTGTGTGTATCATGTGTGTGTACACATGAGGGCAGGTGCCTGAGGAAGCTAACGGGGCTGGAATTACAGACCCCTGGAAACTATGGGTGCTGGGAACAGAACTCTAGTCCTCTGCAAGGGAGCCATCCCTCCAGCCTTTTCTGAGATGTCTCCCTATGCAGCCCAGGCTAGCCTTGAATTCTCCAGCCTCAGCTCCAGTGTGTTGCAATACCACACCAAGCAGAGGAAGACAGAGCTACAGCACTCAGTCTCTCCTGCCCTCACTGCCAAAGGGCCAAGAAAGAAAGAAAGAAAAAAAAATGTTGTTCTTAGAGTAGAGACAGAACTGAGCCCACCTGTTCCTCCAGGGCCACAGCCTTTCTATTTCCAGGTCTCTCCACTACAGTCACTACGGAAATCCTTCAGGTATCCCAACCCCTCCAAGGGAGATGAGCAGAAAGGCCTGAATGAGCCAAAAGCCGGTCAGTGAGCCCACCCCGTCATGAGCTTTAATACCTACGCCAAGCTTAATAGGCCTGACCCTGAAGACTCAGCAGACCACTTTGCTTTTATTTCGCTCTTGTGAGGAGCAGCAGCGCTTTCTCTCCCATCAACAAGTCCACCGTGGATCTCACCTAGCGGCACTCCGTGAAACCTGAGGCTCAGGGCCGACTGATGAGAGTGCGTGGTCAGGCCCTGAGATTGAAGCATGATAAGTGTCTTGGCCTGAGTCTTAACAGGACAGATCCAACAGACCTGATATAAAGGTCTGTTTCCCTTGCGACTGCTGCCTGGATCTTTCTGGTGCCACTCACAGCACCACATCCTACCTGTCAGGTCTGAAGATCCAGGGCTCAAGTCCAAATGGCTCCAGGACCCAGGAAGAGCACGACACCTGGGCCTGCTCCCTTACCTGGCACCCTCTAGAGAGTAAGGGCCCGTCAGAAAGATACAGGGAAATGGCCAGGAGCCCACGCAGGAGGGGTTCAGTTCCGGTCGTAGGCATCAGGGCCTGTTCGGCAGCCTTTCTGCACCATTCTTCTCCATAACACTTAGCACTGTGGCTCACGATCAGTGTTTTACCCGGCATCCTCACTGTGTCCCCAAGGCCAGAAGTCATTCAATAAAAGTTTTTGTATTCTTCCAACAATTATTTATTAATGCTTATAAATGCCAGGGCCCGTGCCACTCGTGGAAATGAGGAAAAGAACAAGTTGGGCAAGGCGTTGACCCTTAAAGGTTGGCAGAGGACAGAGGTTGAAAATAAGCCAGTGGCTGCATTCACAAGTGTGTTATTACGGTTGTGGAGACAGCCTCCATTCCACACATACTGACTGTGACCTATGTCCTTGTCACTTGTCAACCATGCGGGCGACAAAATCGACTCACAACCTGTCGGACTTGCTCGTCCCTCTTCCTGCCTCTCTTATCCCACCTATTCCTACTCAGAGAGGCTCCTCCTTAGCCACCCAGCAAAGCCACCTCGGTGGACCCTCCTCCTCCACATCTGCCCACGGCCAGCTCCTGTTCCACCCGATCTCAGCCCAAAGACCACCTCCTTGGAGGGTTCTTCCTTCACTACCGGGTCCCCGCGGTGCCAGCCTGCTCCGGCGGCGCCCAGCCCTGGGCTGCACAGGCCCGCAGGCCACGGGACACTCACGTCTCGGAACTGCACCAGGCCCTTCTCGCCCAGCGCGCTCAGACACTCGTAGGCCGTGCCCGACTGCAGGAAGAGCTGCGCCAGGCACATGCTCTCGCTGCGGAACAGGGAGCCCATGGCGGCGCCGCCTCGCTCAGCCGCCGCGGCCCGCGCACCGGCACCATGGGGCTCCGCTCCGCTGCCACCGCGGCCACAGCTCACCCGCCGCCACAGCCACCCGCCCCGCCCACCGCCGCCGCAGCCGGTTCCGGTTCCTCCCCGGGGAACCGCCCACCCCAGACTGACCAATGAGCGGTCGGAATCGTGGCCGTCTGTCACGACGGCTCGGCCAATCGGCGCACGGGCGGCGGGATTTTCCCCCCCTCCCCAACTGAGTAGACCCTGCGCGTCTTTTAAGCGTTTGTTGTCTCGCTGTGGAGCTCAAGCTGGCCTGGAGTTCACAATCCTCCTGCCTCAGTTTCCCCAGTACCAGTATTGTAGGCGTGCCCCACTCCGGCCAGCTGCTTTTAAAGATTGTTTTGTTTTGTTTTTTTAAGAAACAGGATATATGTAGCTCTGGCTGTCATGTAGATCAGGCTGGCATCGAAATCAAGAGATCCTCCTGCCTCTGCCCCCCCAATGCCAGGATTAAAGACCACCACTTCCGGCCCTTTTGAATACTTTTCATTTTTCTTCTTGACACAGAATCTCACCATGTAGCCCAGACTGTTCTGGATCTCGTTTTGTAGACCAGGCTGACCTCCCACTGCTGAAATTTAAGGTGAATACCACCGCCCCCTGCGGACTTCTTTTTAAAAAATTATTTTTGAGAATTCATACAACAAAATTATGATCATATTAAGCCTGTTTCCTCTTCCAACTCCCCCAGTATTCCAAGACTTTCCCCTCCCAATTTCATGCTTGTTTGTGATAATCCCCTAAATCCAATTAATGCTGCCCATGTGTGCATGGGCCGTGCACCAGAGAATGGGAACTCTACTTTTAAATTCATTAACTTACTTATCTTTGAGATAGGGTCCCATGTATCCCAGGCTGGACTCAAACCTAATAAGTAGCTGAGGATGACTTTGATCCTCCCACCTCCAGTGCTGGGACTATAGGCAAGCACTACCACATTGGGTCTGTTGTGCTGGGGATGGCTCCCAGGACTTCATACATGCCAGGCAAGTGCTCTTTAAAAAATATTTATTATTTAGACTTATTGTGTCCACATGTGGGCCTACACTCGGAAGGGCACGGATCTCACTGTAGATGGCTGTGAGCCACCATGGGGGTGCTGGGAACTGAACTCGGGATCTTTGGGAAGAACAGCCAGTACTCTTAACCTCTGAGCCATCACTCCAGCCTCCTAGGCAAGTACTCTTAATAACTTAGGTTTAAAAAAAAAAATGAGTCTGGAGAGAGCTTAAGAGTTAGGAGCACTTACAGCTTTTGCAGTAAGTTTTGGTGTTCCCAGGACCCAGTTCAGGTGTTTCACAACTACCTATAACTGAATTTTCAGGAAATCCAATGCTTTCTTCTGAGCTCAACAGGCTTCTGCACATATATACACTCAAGCATATACATAAATAAATCTTTTAAGATCTTTTTTAAATTTTTAGGTATTTTATTTACATTGGTGTTCTGCCTCCATGTATATCTGGAAGAGGGGTGTCAGATACCCTGGAACTGGAATTACAGACAGTTGTGAACTGCCATGTGGTGCTGCTGGGATTTGAACCAGTGTCCGTTGGAAGAACATACAGTGCTCTTAACCACTGAGCCATCTCTTCAGCATCTTTTAAAATCTTTTTACTTTAAAGTGTATGTGTGTGTGTGACTTGCAGAAGTCAGAGGATTCAGATCCCCCAGGAGCTGGCATTACAGTGAACTGGCTGACATGGGAACCAATGTTCAGCTCCCCTGAAAGGAGAGTATGTACTCTTAACCACCTCTCAAGCCCCAATAAATAAATATATTTTAACGAGAGTGGAGAAGAGTGTCTTAACCATTTTGTGTGCCATAAAGTTCTGTCTCAAGTATATAACCCTTTGATTTTCAGTGAAGGTACAGAGGATGCAGCCACCATCCTGAGCCAGCCTGAGAATATTCTATTAACCATAGCTATTCTCTTGCAGTCAGCCACTACTAGCTGCCTTTGTCACAGTGGATTTGCCAGCCTGGGGCGGGGGCAGTCCATGAAACTAGACCCTGAGTGGTACAGCGTGTGGCCTCTGCAAGCCCTCAGCCACACTGCTAGCCTCCACGTAGAGGTCATGTGATCTCTGCAGTAACATACAATCTGATGCCTGCATAAAATCTCTGGCTTCTCATCGCATTTCAAATAAAATCCAGTCCCATAGCAGAGTCACCATAGCAGAGAAGCCATGGGAGGCAGCTTCTGCTTCCTAATGTGGGCCCTGGCTCCCTTCACTCAGCCACACATCCTCCCTCCTTTCTCCTGGTCCACACGCTTGAACTCTGGAATCCCTCTGTTTAAAACACTGGCACCGTGGACCTCCTCAAAGCTGACTTTTAGGTCTCAGCTCAAATGTCCTTGTACCAGTTAGTTTTTACTGTCAACACATAATGTCAGCTGAGACAAGGGAGTCTCAACTGAGGGATGATCTGACTGTCCAGTAGCCATGTCTGTGGTGAATTATCTTGATTGCACTGATGTAGGAAGCCTAGACCACTATGGACGGTGTCGCCCCTGGGTAGGTGATCCTGGGCTGTTTGAGAACATGGCTGAGACACTGTGGCACAAGCCTTTAATCTCAGTGCTCAGAAGGCAGAGGCAGGCGGATCACTGTGTTCTAGGTCAGCCAAGTCTACATAGCGAGAAATACAACATTTTATGACTAGAGCACAGCTGAGATGGCTCGTGGGTAACGGCACTGTCTACACAAGCCTGACAACCCGCATTCCCTTCCCGGATACAAAGGCAGAAGGAGAAACCTGACTCCCAAAGGTTGTCCTCCAGGCACTCGCACCTGACTCACTCAAACGCACATGGACACAATAATAACACATAAAATTCAATTTTAATTTAAGCTTTCGCTGGGATATGACATAGTAATGACCTTTTCTCTATGCTTACATGCTTCCACTAAGTCTGGTCAAAAATAAAACCCCTGTGATTAGGAGTTTGTGCTGGGCTTAAGGCTCTGACATTCAAGACACCACTGATTCCCCTGCAACCAGCCCGCAGCAGCAATGACCATCCTGAGCCATTTTAAACATCTGATAATTGACTCAAATTCACTTAATACTAAGAATTTCTACAAAAATACACATTTTGTTTATTAAAATGTCTCAGAGAAGCCAGGCATGGTAGAACACGCCTTTTATCCCAGCACTCGAGAGGCAGAGACAGGCAGATCTCTGTGAGTTTAGAGGCCAGTCAGGGCTGCACAGTGTGACCCTGTCAGAAAGGCACGCAGGCCTACAGGAGCCACTGAGTGGATGCTCTGAGTCTTCGAGAAAACTTAATGGTAGATGGCGATGCCACATCAGGCCTTGCACACTCTGGCCCAAGGATGGCTGAGGAGTGTGGCCACCATGAGGAGTGACAGCAGCAGCAGGCCTTTGGCAACACACTGAGAATGCGGCTCCCCTGGAAGACAGCAAAAGACAACTTGTTAAGAGCATGAAGGTCCTTGTGCCTTCACCAGGGAAATCACCAGGGAAAGCAGGAGTGTTGAGCACACAGGATTGTCCTCTCAAAGACAAGGACATATAACCTGTTTTTCTGTCCAGAAGCCTGGGAATTGAGGGTGATCTGTGTTATAAGCTGGGCCAGGCCACATCAAGCTCCCACAAGCAGGACCAGAGACAGGCAATGGCCCAGATGACACCTGCCCTATCTAGATAACTGAGATCACGCCAGATCCTTCTTTAGGTCCTGGAGCTGATACAGATAGCCTGTCTCTAGAATCTTCCTGGAAGAAGGGACATGTACTTTGAGTTGAATTTCGATGTAATTCCGTCTCCTTGTGCACTGGGGATTGCAGTACACCAGAAAACTTTCCCCCAAATTGTACTGTGTTTGCATATGCTGGCAATAAAACACCTAGCATCAGATTCCTGAAGTTTGATCCAGCCTGAATGACTAAGTCAGGCTGAACTGAGTTTTCATTCTCATGTCTTTGTGGCTTATCTCACTGCCTTACTATAGGCATAAGGTTATTGTGTAATTCAAATGCTGATTTCTGTATCCTCCATATCTGGTTGCAATCCTTGTTCTTAGAATATGTCTCAATGTTGTGTAAACACTGCTCCCCAATTGTCCCCTAATATGCCAATAAAGCAGCTTACGGCCAATCAATGATCAGGGAAGAGAATAGGGCTGTACTTCCTGCCAGCCAGGGGAGGAGGAGTTAGAGAAAAGGAAGAGGGGATTCAGCCAGAGGAGAGGTCCGGGTGGCATCATGAGAGAAGCTAGAGCAGAGAAAACTACAAAGTCCAAGTACTCTGGGATGCTTAGAGGGTTAAGAATAGAGTAATAAATGCTCAGTTATTGTGTTGTGAAGCATACTGTTAAACAAATATAAAAGAGTCAATTTTTTGTGTGATAGCAGGGTGAATAGAGAAATTGAGAAACAATCTTAGTTTTATGAAAAAAACAAAACTTAACAGCCTTCCGTGACACTCCTCCCAAACAACTAAATCATATCACATCTAGATTTTGAAGGTAATTATTTAGTGATTATTTATGATAACCACTAACCGTGATAATTCCTAAACATCCATATTGGTGTAGTTTCTTCTTTTAAGTCTTTCTATGTGTTTTAGCTTGTCTGTGACACTTACACATTGACTCTGACAGTTTTCATTGGCACGACATAGCTGACAACTCACAGGAAGCTGCCTCCCCTACCTTGGTAATACTGGGTCAGAGGGTACAGAAGCTGGGGCCAACACAGCTCATTCCGGGTACAGTCATACTCGGTGAAGTTGATCTGGAATCTACAATAAACACATGAGAAGGTTTCGGGGATGACAAGTGAGGAGCAGGGAGGACCCTGTTAGCCTGTCAGCCACTGGCTTACCTCGTCTGGGGGTGGGGCATCTGTGCAGGGATTTTAATGAACTGAACCGAGGCAGTAAGAGGGAGGAGGTCGGCCCTGTCCTCACAGGTGAGCCCACACTGGTACTGCCATGTCACAGTGGAGAACCTAGACGGGAAAGATTATAAGGGAGTGTGGCCACCGTTCATGGAGTCTATTTAAGGAATCCCAATGTCGCATCCATTTTTCAAGTCAAGGCACAGAAAGAACCTGCACGTCTTTGGACCCATCGCGGGCTGCCTTGGCCAGATTTCTCCTCCAGTCCAAGTCACTGTAAGAGGATTCTCTTAACAAAGATTGCTAGTCTCCAACAGTCTAATAGGAATAGCAGCTGACCATTTATCAAGGCAGTTCATGTACTAAGCACAGAACAAAGGTGTTTTCACATTTTATGACAAGGAATTCTCAAAACAGTACTCTGGGATGGGGCGTTGCTTAGCAAGAGAGGCCCTTGGCTCCATCCCAACACTCTGAAGTAGGTCTGATGGGAATTCAGCCCTCCTCTTCCTATTCTGGTTACTGGTCCCTCACACCCCAACGTCCCCTGGGTGTGAGGGACACACCACTCCCTAATCTCTGTTCAGTGGGTCAAAAGACACGAGCCTAAATCCAGAGCTTGTCTGCCAGAGCTGCCGACAGTCCTGGCCATTGTGAATGGCTCTGAAAGGACCACGTGGCCCAGCTGAAAAAAAAAAAAAGTCTACTGAGACCTTTTGACAAGATGGCCTCTCTCACTAAGCCCTGGCAAGGTTAAGCTGCTGCTGACCCTCCAGGACTGAGGAGGATGTCACTGAGAGTGAAGACAGTCCCTGCACGAGGTGAGCTGGACGTAAAAAGGAAGAGACTCTCTCTGAGCTAGTGGCACGGGGACTCTTCCAAACCGAACAGCACACATCACTTTCAGCTAAGAGGAACCTGTCACATGAAGGAAGCCGCAACCATCATTTCTGAGATAAGGCTACTGCTTAGCAAACCGTCTAAAGTCATGCATGGTTCCCTGACCTGAACCTGTGGTGCCGGCAGAGCCTCCAACCAGTGGCCACATCCTGCTGTCAGCGCGCCACTCGGGCTCAAGGAGATAAACACATGTCCACATGTCGCACTGAACAGCCCCTTGCTAGCCCTGGCCCTGTCCTGATACTGCAGCAGCTCTCTCTCACACAGGGCTTTACTCCTGTGTGAGAGGGCTGTGTGGTGCCTTCCTCCTACACAGCCAGATCCTTATCAATCCCCATTTGCATTTCTGCAGACTCCTGTCCAGGCATTCCTGTCTCAGTCCTGCTCTTGACTTTGGCTGCTCTCAAAAAGGGACCACACCTTGTCTCCACAGCCAGGATCTCCTGCTGCACTAGCCCTTCCACTGAGCCAGCTTCAGCAATGAGGATGCGGATGGTGAGGTGGGCTGGAACTTCCAGGCAGATGCCGTTTGCACTTCTCAGGGGCAGGTCAGCGCCTGTATCAGGGGCATCCACACCTGCAGGAATGTCAAGTTAACATCTGTTAAGAGCCACCATCCTACAGTGTCCTCACACATGACACTCAAAGGAATGGAAGGTGATGTGGTCCGGCTTCCGGTCCCGAGACTCTACTCTCTAGCAGCTTCTAATTGGTGTCACTCCATGACTACGTGACTGTGATCTCCCAAGGTCTACAGGGCAGAAGCAGGTGCCTCTCAGCTGGGTAGTGTCTAAATCTTCCCTGTGTGGCGAATGAGGTCCCAACACATATCATAGAAGCAAACCTAACAATCCAGTGCCTGGGCTGCAGAGACATCTCAGCATTTAGGAGCACCTGCTGCTCATGCAGAGGACCCAGGTTCGGTTCCCAGCACCCACAAGGCAGCTCACAAGCACCTGCACCTCCAACTCCAGTGGATCTGATGCCCTCCTCTGGCCTCCAACAGCACCAGCACACATATGGCATAAACTTCCATGTGGACATACAAACATACACATAAGTAAAAATAAGTTCAAGCTTGTCCCTGAAAACTACAGAGTGTTCTGACAGGGACAATACAGAACTTTGGAAAGTATCACAAGGCTGTTCCGGACAGTTGTAGCCCTAATAGAAGTCATATAAAAAAGATACTTAAAACTCATGCTAGCGCCTTTGGACCCTAGGGGTTAAGTAAGCAATGTGCTGGCTGGAGGCAGTGCAGCACACAACCAGGCCTCGTCTCACACATGCTGGCAAGCGCTGTTTCTAAGAGCCACAACCCCAGTCCCTCCCAGTCCCCCTTCAAAGTGAACAAGTCAGAGCTGGGTGACCACCCCCACTTTCAGGCTATTTTTTTTTTTTCTGCTGGTTCTAGATCTGGGAGAAAGTTGGTGCTGGTACTCACACCCATACACTAGACAACATGCTGAACCACTCTCAGCCCCAGATTTACTTTCAGATCTCCCTGTACAGGACTCTCCAAATCACAACAGTACCTCCCCATATCCCAGCACTCTGCTTTCTACACAAATCTGGGGGCTGGAGAGATGCCTCAGCAGTTAAGAGTGCTGTCTGTTCTTCCAGAGTTCAATTCCCGGCACCCACATGGGGCTCACAACCCTCTATACTGGGATCTGATGCCCTCTTCTGGCCTGCAGGTGTACATGCAGATGGAGCACTCATATACATGAAATAAGGAAGTCTATACACATTTGTCTATTCTGGGTGTTGCATACTAATGGAGTTGGAGGTTCTGAGTTGTTTGTCTTTGGGTCCCCCTTTCGCTCAGCACCACGTTTTCAAACTCTAACAGAAACTATCAGGTCAGCTCTCTACGCCAGTATTCTCGGGAGCTCAAAATAACAGTGCAAACTGATATGCCCTACACATCTTCAAGCCCACACTTTCAGCAAGAGGAAGCTCATGGGAGATTCCCCCGTGAAGCAAAAGCCATGAAGGAACTGTGAAAAGGTTGCTGCCAGCAGAGAGCCCTAGCCAAAAGTGCATCAGGCTCCATGGCAGGAAGGCCCTGTGCATGGCCACTGCGACTCACGTATGACCTCCAGCCAGCCATCGCTCAAATCGCTGTAGTCTGAGTTGCCTCTCCTTGCAACATGAGTTGCTTGTACCAGCAAATCCAATCTCTGAAGGACATTCTCCCTGCAAGAGAGGAAGATTACGCTTCTCAGCCAATGTCCAGTAAAGGCCCTCAAGTCCTTTACCAAGAGGGGACACATGTCTTTGCTAGGAGCTCTGATAAAAATCTGCTGAAGCAACTGCCATTAAAAACAGGGTGGGTGTAAGCTGGGGAGGTGGCTCAGCAGTTAAGAATACTTGCTGCTCAAGCTGGACATACCTTTAATTGGGAGGCAGAGGCAGGTGGATTTTTGTGAGTTTGAGGCCAGCCTGGGATGCGCACGCGCGCGCGCGCGCGCGCGCGCGCACACACACACACACACACACACACACACCCTGTCTTGAAAAAATAGAAAAAGAAAAGGAATGTTTGCTGCTTCTCCAGAGGACCCAGGTTCGAGTCCCAGAACCCACTTGGCTCACAACCATCTAACTCCAGTTCAAGAGCATCTGACAATCTCTTCTAGCTCCTGCAGGTACTGCCTTGCACATGGTACACAGACATGCATGTAGGTAAAAACATTCATACCATAAAAACAAATAAATCTTAAAGTAGGGAGTGTGCTGGGAGGGGCCAGTGGGATGGCTCACGAGGTATGCAGGCCTAACAGCCTGAGCTGGTTTTCTAGACCTGGCAGCGTGGCCAGTGAGGGCACTGGTTCCCAAGAGCTATCCTCCAACAAACTACAGATAAATGGACAGAAAATTAATTAAAAGCAAGGAAAACAGCAAGTGTTGTGGGGATGTGGAAAAACTGGAGCTGTCCCACTGTGCTGTGAGAATGGCACTTGGTGCCAGCACTGTAGGAAAGGTGGGTTATGCAGCCAGAAAAGGGAATTACCAGATGACCTGGCACTTCAGTTTCTGGGCTCAGACCAAAAAGAACAAGAAGTGTTCAAACAGAGACGTGTACAGGCCTGTTGGCAGCAGTACACAGAGCCACACGATGGAGACCCCAGATGTCCATCAACCTAGGCAGATAAACAAGGTGTGCTCTGTACAGACACACAAAGGCAGGCTGCGGTCACCACAGAAACAGCTGAGTTCTGGAGCATGCTGTGACACGGAAGATGGCAGGGTGGGGATGATTCCATGTGAACATCCAGAACAGGCACAGTCACAGGAGCAGAACGCAGGGTTCGTGGTGCCGAGGCTCTGAGGAGGAGAACTGGGGGGTGACTACTTATGGGTGCGGATCCCACCTTGGGGATGAAAACATTTTAGAGATAGATAGAACCCTTCATAAGATTATGAAAAGCCCAAATAACACCCAACTGTTCACGTTTTGCTTGTTTTTAATTTTTTAAACATGTGTGTGTGTGTGTTTGCATGTATGCCTGTGCCAAGCCATACTTGGGGAGATCAAAGGACAACTTGAATGAGTTAGTTTTTTTCTGCCACATGAGTCCTGGTGTTGAACTCAGGCTTAGCACCAAGTGCCTGCTGGTACCTGCTGGACCATCCCAACAAACCCTGTTTGTTTGATTTTATGTTGAAACATGAAACCCCAAACAGCAGCGCTGCCTCCGCCTCTAGAGTGCTGGGATGATAATATGAGCAACTGAGCCTGCTGAATCAGTTACTTCCCAACGAATACCTACACTATGGGAGCTTTACATCCACTAAGAACAAAAACAAGCAAATAAAGAACAAAATCAGAGCTAGCAAGACATTT
Source organism: Psammomys obesus (assembly GCF_907164565.1). NCBI lineage: Eukaryota > Metazoa > Chordata > Mammalia > Rodentia > Muridae > Psammomys > Psammomys obesus. The sequence continues at coordinate 13,017,028 of NW_026590062.1, read as the reverse complement.
CTGGGGCAAGAGCAAGTACCACCAACACTGATGACCTGTATGCCATCCCTAGAATCTGTGCTGGAAAAGAAACAGCTCTGGAAAGCTGTTCCCTAACCAACACACACACAAACACACACCAGGGCATGCTTGTACCTGTTCCTTGTCTCTGTGTCTCTTCCTGTCTGTCTGTCTGTCTGTCTCTCTCTCTCACACACACACACACACTGGGCCATGCTTGTACTTGTTCTGTCTCTCTGTCTCTGTCTCTTTCTCTCACACACACACTGGAGCATAATTACCTGTAATCAGACACAACACACACAATGATAATTTCATAAATAAACGTGTGTCCCCTACTCACTATCATTCCACATCAACTTTCATTCACTCTAACTTTTCAGTCCTTTGATTCAACATTCAGAATTAATTTTAAGGGAACCACTCAAAGTGCAGGAGAATTCATCAGTGAAACTCACTGGAGCCAGCTTTGGGGAGGTGGAGACAGGAGGATCAGTACCTAAAGATCACCCTTTGTCCCACACAACGAGAGACGCACCTGAGCTGCGTGCAGTTCTCGTTAACCCCAACTGGGAAGAGGCAGCCAGAGAGGGCATCTTCTCCAAATGAGATGGGCCTGAGAGTGGCTGATGTGCACAGGCCCCTTCCAGCTGCAACAAAAGGGTGAGCCTGTCACTCTGCCAGACACAAATAAAGCTTTACTTCAAAGATTTCCTGAAAACCCTCTCAGCAGCACTCAGGATGCTAAGGCAGGAGCATGGTAGTTCAAGGACAGCCTAGGCAAAAAAAAAAAAAAAAAGACCTTTTCAAACAAACAACAAACAAACGAGTTGTTTTTTTATCTTTTTTGAGACAAGGTCTCAAAATTCAGGCTGGCCTTGAATTGATTATGTAGCTAAGGATGACCTTGAACTCCTCATCCTCCTGCCTCCACCTTTTAAGTGCTGGGATGTCAGGGATGCACCAGCACAGAAAGTAACAGAAAGTAAAAACAGTTTCTGGTTTCTGAAAACTGGGTTTATTGTTACTCTAATCCAGAGGTTCTCAACCTGCAGGTCATGACCACTTTAGGGGCTTGTAGTGGTTTGAATAGATTTAGGCCCAAAGATTCGCGTGTTTTAATGCTTGGCCCACGCAGGAGTGGCACTACTAGGAGGTGTGGCCTTGTTGGAGGAAGGTGTCACTGTGGGGGCAGGCTTTGAGGTTTCTTATGCTCAGGCTGCACCCAGTGTGGAGGAGAGTCTCCTGGCTGCCTTTGGATCAAGATGTAGAATTCTTGGCAACTCAAAGCACCGTGTCTGCCTGCACGCTGCCATGCTTCCTGACATGATGATAATGGACTGAACCTCTGAAACTGTAAGCCAGCCCCAATTAAATGTTGTCCTTATAAGAGTTGCCACGGGAGTGGGGGCCGGGAGTGGGGCTGGAGAGATGGCTCAGAGGTTAAGAGCACTGGCTCTTCTTCCAAGGTCCTGAGTTCAATTCCCAGCAACCACATGGTGGCTCAAAACCATCTATAGTGAGACCTGGTGGCCTCTGCTGGTGTGCTGGTATTATTTATAAATAATAAATAAATAAATAAATCTTAAAAAAAAAAAAAAAGCGTTGCCACAGTCATGGCATCTCTTCATAGCCATGGAAACCCTAACTAAAACAGGGCCACACATGAGATATCCTGCATGTCAGATATTTACATTACAATTCAAAACAGTAGCGAAACTACAGCTATGAAGTCACAACGAAATAATCTTATGGTTGGGGTCACCACAACATGAGAACTGTATAAAAGGCATTAGGAAGGCTGAGAACCACTGCTGTAAGCCTTCTGATCCGTTCAGGGCCAGACAAAGGCACCATTCTGTGAGACCTCCTGGGGCAGCTTCAGTGGCTCCCCGTACAACAGACATTGCTGCTCCTGGCAGGTGAGGGCAACTCCTACTGCCCCGCTGGGTGCCCACTGCTCAAAGAGAACTGTTCTGTCTCCAAGGAGCAGCATGATGGGCTATGGCCACAGACAGCACATTGATGCCTGCCCCTCTCTTCCAGACACCCAGCACTTTAGAAACAACGTGCGAGGCATCCTTGAAAAGAAAAAAAAAGCAAGCCCCAGAAACACAAAAAAGCAGCCCCTCCACACCAGTCTCTCAGGGGGCAAATCACAGTGGCAAAGCCACATTACCTGGCTGCCAGAGGTGTAACGTGGTGACATTCATCCCGTTGGTATGCAGGGCTCGGACTGGCTTGCCAAGCTGGTAACCTAGACACAGAAAGCAAAGCAGAGAGCTGCCGCCTTCCCTCCCTTAAGAAAGCCAGCACAAGGGAAGCTGGAGAAGCCTTGGTGACGGAGTTCTGCAAACACCACCCAGCAGCCAGCACAGTAGCACTTTCCTGTGACCCCAAACACTTCAGAGGCTGAGGCCAGAGGATGGTCATTTCTCCTGTTTTGATTTTTTTTTTTTTTTTTTTTTTACTTAGTATTTCTTAGCCGGGCATGACAACACCCATGTGTAACTCCAGTTCTTGAGATATGGAGAAAGGACACTCCCTATACAAACCACTTAAACTGAAGACTATGCCGTGTACCTAGCCACAGGAGCAAAGGTTCCCAAAACACCTGCTCACAGCAGTGGCCTCCTCGGAGCGTATTTACACTTCCCTGTCCATCCCCACTAACCCTGAGTGTGATTTAGCACCAGCCTTTGAAGGCCCCTGCACCCTTTCTGCTTTGGGCCTTTTTTCCCACCTGAACAACAGCCTCTCGCTCCTAATGTATTTTATTCATCCCAGCTTATCCAAAAGATTGCCAACTCCACATATGTGAGTTACCACATCTCAGGTGCTCAGCCGCACCACAGGGCATATGAGGCACTGAGCGGCCAGAAGAGGGGGAAACGAGCAGGTAAGCAAAGAGCAAGCTGGTGTCAGCGGCTCCTGAGGTGGTGAATGAACATGCCGTCAAGAGACTGGAGCCCAGGAGAGTGGGTGACTGTAAGACGGCTGCATCACTGGGAATTTCACCCACGTGGGCGGTGACTTCCTGCCCCTTCCGTTAACCTTTCACCCTTCCTGTGAAAGGTTAGCATCTCTCAAGCCCACAAGCAGCTGGGAGACAAGCAGGCCTGACCTTGTTGAGGGTCTCTTGATAGTCACAGTTGCTCTGACTAAGGTGTAATGGCAGCTTCTGTAATTAATACTCAGAAGACAGGGGCCCACAACAAGAGTATCAGGTTTCTCTCAAAAGGCTGGTGGCACCAGGTGGTGGTCCTGTGCCTAAAGTCCTAGATACTCTGAAGGTTGTGGGAGGGCGTCAGATCAAGAGTTCAAGGCCAACCTCGGCTACCCATGAATACCATGTCTCAAAAACAAAACAAAAAAGTCCCAAGGGCTGGGGAGATGGCTCAGAGGTTAAGAGCACTAGCTGCTCTTCCAGAGGACCAGGGTTCAGTTCCCAGCACCCACATGGCTGCTCAGAGCTGTCTATAACTACAGTGCCAGTGGCTCCGACAGACACACATGCAGGCAAAACACCAATGAATATAAAATAAAAAACCATTCAAAATTAAAACAAACAAACAACTACCACAAAATAGCCAGGCAAAGTGGCATAAGCCTTTAATCCCAGCACTGGGAGGTAAAGGCAGTCAGATTTTCTAGTCCACAGAGAGAATTCCAGGATAGCCAGGGCTACATATAGAAACCCTATGGAAAACAAACAAACAAACAAACAAACAAAAAGCCCCACAAAATACAAAAACAAAAGATGAGAGGCTAAGGAAAATAAGTTTTTCTGGAAAGCAACGTGTATGTTAAAGGGTTAACTAGCTAGCGGAGAAAGGGGACTGCCATGCGCTAAAGAAACTGCATGGAGACAAGACAACTCGGGGTAGCTCCTCATAGCCTCGGGACTGCCTAGGACGCCACCCTAAGATCTGTGCAGAGAACTGGTGCTGGCAGTCATCCTACCTGGATTTCCAGAACATTCCTTCTCATCACCACTGTCATGGCTTAAAAACCTCACTGTAAATCTCTGGGCCATTGTTCCTAGAAATAAAAGAAACTGAAGATGTAAAGTGTACCATTTCACTGGGAAAAGAAATCAACTCCCATGAACCAGGCACGTGATGCATGCTGTAATCCCGGCACTCGGGAGGCTGAGGCAGGAGGATTGGTTTGAGGTAGAGGCCAATCCAGGCTCTTACACCAAGGCCTTGTCTTGAAAAAAAAAAAAAAAAAAAAAGCCTAAGAATCAAAACAGAAACAAGGCAGGTGTGGTATTACACACATTTTAAAAAATAATTTATTTTATGTGCAGTGGTGTTTTACCTGCCTGTATGTCTATGTGAGGGTGTCAGATCTTGGAGTTACGGACAGTTGTCACCTGCCATGTGGGTGCTGGGAATTGAACCCAGGTCCTCTGGAAGAGAGGTCAGTGCTCTTAACCACTAAGCCATCTCTCCAGCTCTATTCCACACATTTGATCCCAGCACTCAGGAGGCTGTGAGTCTGAAGCCAGCCTGGTCTACACAGAAAATTCCAACTAAGTGCTATGCAGTGACATGCTGTATTTAAAACAAGGCAAAACAGAAACAGCAAAGAAACTATCTCCTCAATAGTACTATTTTATGTCCTTTTTTAGACAAGCTCTCACAGTGTAGCCCTGGCTGACCTGGAACTTGTGTAGATGAGGCTGGACTGGAACTCAGAAACCTCTGGCTCTGCTTCCAGAGTGCTGGGATTGAAGGTGTGCGCCATCGCCACTCGGCTTCTTTCTTTCCTTTAAAATTACACTTTATTTATCTATTTTATGGGGGGTCTGCAGAGGTGCAGAGACACGGGCACACACGTGGAGGTCTGAAGACACCTTGCAGGAGTTGGTTCTTTCTTCTACCACATGGTCCAGGGGACCAAGCTCTGGCTGTCAGGCTTGGTGGCAAGAGCCTTTACCAGAAGAGCCACCTTGTCAGCCAAATGGTACTATTTACTTTGAAAAGTACTCCCCTCCTTGTTCTTTTGAGACAGGGCTTCACTTTATGTACTTGGGCTGATCTTGAACTCACTATCAATCCTCCTGCCTCAGCCTCCTGAGTGCTAGCATTGCAGGTATGAGCCACATTGCCTGGCACAAAGTTACATACGATTCAGTGATAAACACACATGATGAATTCGTCTGGCTTCATTTGAAGGGTTACCGTTACAAAAACCATTGGGAAGTAAGCCACTTCAGACTGAAAGCATTCTCCAACCCCATCAGCATTACCTTTCTGGTAGGCACTGATTTCCGCCCTGATGATTGTGACTTCGAGGCCGCTGATAGAATTGTTTTGCCATCTGAAAACATAATGCTCTTCCACATTCACATTTCTAGGGGCTGATCCAGTGCTTAAAATCGTGTCTGCAAAGACAAGAATATGCACATAAATGAAAACCCTTTCTGACTGAAATCTGTCACTGGGGCTCTCTGCTCAGTGGCCTCCCCCAAGCCCATCTCTCCAGCTCCCTAAGGGAGCCTGACCACCGCTTCCTCCATAAAGCTTCCTGTGGTCCTGGTCAGTTAGCTGCATCCTCTGAACCGCCTTCATTCCCTGAATAACCCTGTTCCCCCCTTTGATTTCCTGTGTCCCCGTGCTGAGCTCACAGCGCCAACATAACTGTACATGTGGGGGCACTCGCCCTGGAAGCAGAGGCCTGAGGCCTGGTTGCCCAGTCATGAGCTCCTCTAATCACACAGCCAGGGATAAGGCCATAACCCGCTGGGAAGGAACACAAGCCACACCTTCATTCAAAACCAAGGCCTGCTCACACCAGCCCCACCCACTCTGGCTGCATCCTGGTTGCAAAGCATAAGCACCAGGAAGGGCAGGAATAGGAGCTGGAGAGACAGCTCAGGTCCCCAGAACTCACTCCGGCGGAGGGAGCGCAGCAGCAGTCCTGGTGCTAGCCTGATAGAGAACAAGACAGGTGGGAGATGAAGACCACACAAGGTTGCCCTCTGATTTCCACACATGTGCCATCACTCAGAAACAAAGATGAACACACGTCATACACGCACAGACACACAGGAACACAAAGATTAGAAAGTAAAACAGGCAAGAATGAACATGCTGTGTCCTCAAGGATTCTTAACCTAAGAGTCGCTCAGGAAAAGGTTATCAGAACCTGAGAACTGGAGTGGACACTGCAGGGCACCCCATCAAGGCCTGTAAGGAGGGGGCTGAGGTCACAGACAGTGCATAGAAGCCAGGCAGACAGGCAGAACACGCACCAAAACTCTGCCAGGGCACACTGCTGAGCTCACAGCAATTCTTTGTTTGTTTGTTTGTTTGTTTTCAAGACAGGGCTTCTCTGTGTAGCTGTGATCGTCCTGGACTTGATTTGTAGACCAGGCTGACCTCAGACTCACAGAGATCCGCCTGCCTCTGCCTCCCGAGCGCCGGGACTAAAGGCGTGCGCCACCACGCCCTGCTACTTCAGTTCTTTATGAAGGGTTTATATATTATTTTTGTTTTGTGTGTCTGAGTGTCCGGCCTGTATGTGCACGTAAGTGTGTGGACCATGTGCATGAGTGGTGTCCACAGAAAGCAGAAGACAACACCGGGTTCCTAAAGCCAGGTTACAGCCGTGAGGCGTGCCTGTGTGCTCCGACCTCAACCTGGGTCCTCTGAAAGAGCAGCAGGTGCTCTTAAGCACTGAGCCACCTCCCCCGCCCGTTTACATTTTTAACTATTCTGTGTGTACGTATATGTAAACATTCCTGCGTGTAAATTTGTGTACATGCACATGGGTCCATGTAGAGGTCAGAGTTCAATGCTGGGAATCTACCTCAACCACTCTCCAAGTTTTCTTTTTTCACCTTTCCTAGTGTGTGTTCGAGTGTGTATGTGTGTACACACCCTTGCATTTGCCCCACCATCTCACACACACACACACACACACACACACACACACACACACACACACACCGCACACACGCAGAGATAGGTGTAGGCTTGTCACAGTGCCCAGGCAGAGGACAATCTTTCAGGAGGTGATTTGCTCCACTCACCACATGGGTCCCAGTGACCGATCTCAGGTCCTCAAGCTTGGGTACAAACACCTCTACCCACTGAACATTCCCTCTGGCCCATCAGCTTACTTTTGGGTTTTGTTTTGATTTTTAAATTTCTTTATATTATTTCTTGATTGTTTTGTTTTAAATAACATTTATTTTTATTTTATGTACAGTGGTATTTTGTCCACATGTATGTCTGTGTGAGGGTGTCAGATCCTCTGAAACAGGAGTCACAAACAGTTGTGAGCTGCCATGTGGGTGCTGGGAATTGAACCCAGGCCCTCCGGAAGAGCTTGGCCGCTGAGCCATCTCTCCAGCCCCTCGTTTTTTGACACAAGGTCTCTATTATGTATCTCTCACTGTCCTGGAACTATCTGTGTAGACCAGGCTGGCTTTGAATGCCAGGATTAAAGGTGTGTGCCCCCACAGCCCACCAGCCTGACTTACTTTCTGAGGCAAGGTGTCTCACCAAACCTGGAGCCCGCAGACTCCGTGGGATGCGTTGGCTGCTGAGATCTCGGGATCTTCCTGTCTCCGCTCGCCTACAGCTGGGTGGCACTGCATGCCACTGTACCTGCCTGTACACACGTGATGGGCACCACACTCGGCTCCTCCCACCTTCATGTCAAAACTGCTCTGAGCCGCTTCTAGCCCCTCCTCCATCAATCCGTAATGAAAATGCATTCTTTGGTGCTGACATAGGGCAATAGGAAGACGGGACACATGAAGCCAGGTGTGTTGGCTCACCCTTGCCAACTCAACACTCAAGCAGCTAAATTGTGATTGCTGTGATTCATGGTGAGATACTTTCTCAAAAACCCAGGCCACAGGGCTGGAGAGGTGACTCATGGGTTAGGAGCAAGTACCACTCTTCCAAAGGATCCAAATTCAGTCCCAGCACCCACGTCTAGTAACTCACAGCTGACTCTAAGTCCACTCCTGGAGATCCAACTCCCTCTTCGGGACTCTAAAGGCACCTGTACTGACGGACATGACCTCAGACACACATACACAATACACTTAACTTTAAAACGTAAGGGGCTGGAGTGGTGGCTCAACAGTTAAAAGTGATCGTGGTTGCTGCGGAGGACCAGAGCCTGATTCCAACATCCAAGTCAGTCATTCACAACCGCCGGTAACCGTGGCTCCAGGGGATCGACCCGACAGTCTCTTCAGGCCTCAGCACACCATGAACACACACACACAGAATTAATCTTTAAAATTTTGTTTAAAGCCAGGCATAGTGCCACACGCCTTTAATCCCAGCACTCCAGAAGCAGAGGCAGGGGGATCTCTGTGAGTTCAAGGCCAGCCTGAGCTACAAACTGAGGCTAGAACATCCAGGGATACACACAGAGAAACTCTATCATAAAAAAAAAAAAAAAAAAGTAAAAGGATTAAAACAGTAATAAAAATAAATCTTAAAACAAACAAACAAACAAAAACAACGAAGACATACTGACATGTACCTTTAATCCCAGCACTAGAGAGGCAGAGGCAAGGGGATCTCTGTGAGTCCAAGGCCAGCCTGATCTATATAGGGAGTTCCAAGGCAGCCAGGGCCACAGAGTGAGACCCTGTCTCAAAAATAAAATGAAATAGAAAAGAAACAGCACCGTGTTTTGCAGACATGGGATGAGCATGTAACACTGATGTACCTGGACTGGTGATGAGCTTATCCAGGTCAGTGGCCTCCTCGTAGGTGACTGTTGGTGTGATCAGGCCTAAAAAGACAAAAAATAACTCTATGTTATCATGGTGTCACCCACCTGCTCACAGGAGGCTTATCAAGTGTAATAAAGAGCCTTCATGTCACAAACCTGCAATCCCAGCATTCAGAAGAGAGAAGGATCAGGAACTCAAGGTCATCTTTATCTACATAGTGAGTTCAAGGTCACCTTAGACTATTCTATCTCAATAAAGAAATGAAAAAGAAGGGGAAGGAGAGAAGAGGAGGAGGAGGAAAGGGCTACTGTGCCGCCACATCTGTGGTGAGGTACTTCCCAGCCTTTCCCCCTCCTATATCATCATGGGCTGGGATCCCTCTGCTCACACCGTCACTCTACCTCCACAGCCTCTGCCCCTACCCCTCACTCTACCTCCATAGCCTCTGCTCCCGCGCCTCACTCTACATCCACAACCTGCACCTGTACCTGTGGCTGGATCTGCAAGAAGAGCTTCAGAAGGTCCATGGAGCAGCCACTTTGGAAGTGTTGTGTTCCCTCAAATCATGGAGTAAACTGCATGGCATGGTAATCCTGTTCCCAGGACTGTGCCCAAGGAAAATGAAATCATGTCCCACAAAATTGTGTCCCAAGGGCTGGGAAGCCCTTTTGTGTCCAGCACTGGTCACAAAAGCAAGAGGTGGCAATGAATCAGGCATCCATCAGCCCACAAATGGACAAACATATGTAGCTAAGCCACACAACAGAATAATACTCCTCACCCCCAAAAAAAGGGATGGACAGATATGTGCTTTCAAAAGATGATGAGAAAGCCGGGCAGTGGTGGAGCGCCCCTTTGATCCCAGCAATTGGGAGGAAGAACTTGGCGGATCTCTGAGTACAAAGCCAGCCTGGTCTACAGAATGAGTTTGAGGACAGCCAGGGCTACACAGAGAAGCCCTGTCTTGAAACCCTTCCCCCCCTATACAGAATAGGAGCCTGCTATAGATGTCCCCTGAAAGAATCCACCCAACAGGGGATTGAAGCAGTAGCTGAGGCAGAGACAGATTTTGGGCAGAGTGCAGGGAGTCTTATAGAAGAGCGGAGGATAGAAGGACCAGGAGGGGACAGGAGCTCCTTAAGGAGACCAACAGAGCTAACAAATCTGGGCCCAGAGGGCTCTGCAGTGACTCTGATGTACCGACCAAGGACCATGCATGGAGAGGACCTAAGCTCCTTCTCAGATGTAGCCCTTAGGCAGCTCAGTCTCCATGTGGGTTCCTTAGGAAGGGGAGCAGGGACTGTCTCTGACATGGACTCTGTTGCCTGCTCTTTGATCTCTTATCCCTACCAGAAGGGTTGCCTTGCCAGGTTACAAAGGAAGAGGATGCAGGCAATCCTGGTGAGGCTTGATAGGCTAGGATCAGATGGTAGGGGAGGAGGACTCCCCCTTTCTGAGGAGGGGGAGGAGGGAGAAAAGGGAGGAAGGGTAGAAGCCGGAGGAGATGAGGCAGGGGGCTACAGACGGGATGTAAAGTGAATACATTTAAATAAATTTAAATTAAGCCCCCCCCCCAAAAAAAAAAAAAAAGAAAGTATAGGGAGAAGAGGAAGCCTGGGTGAATGAGGTCTTGAGTCAAAGTGTATTTTGATATAAATATGGACTCTGAGACTCTGGTCCTTGGTAACTTGGCAAAGTTATTACCCATATGGGCCAGGCTCAAAAAGCATGGTAAAGTTTTCTTCGGGAGTCTGCGTCTGAGTGCTTATGAACTATTCATCTGCATGTGCAAAGACTAGCAACTGCAGCTTCCTCCTGGCCAGTCAGAGCCTGAGAGCAACGCCTACAGAGGCCTCCTAAGAACTAGCCTCCCCCCAAGCTGTACTAACACGCGCTGAGGTTCTAGCTTATCATGGTAGCAGTTAGAGCCCTTACCCGCCCTACCCAGTTTCACAGTGTGTGTCTATCCTTTCCTTAGTCCTTCCCTGACCCTAGCTACGGTTCTGGGACCCAAGCCTCTTGAGATGCAGCAGCAAAGGAACGGTTCCATCGATGCGAAATGCAGAGACAGACAAGAGCTTGCTGGCTCACTGCTGAAAAGATGCCAGCTCCCTTTGTGGATGCTGAAAGGTTTGGGGCTACCCAGAAGCATGGGATAAGGAAAGCTGATGCCACTCACATGGCACTGGAGATTTGATGTAACTGACAATGAAGAGCTGGGGTGGAGCTGTTACTCTGTGCTTGAACACTGCCTTCCACGGCCAGTGCAGAGAAGAAAACATCTGAGCAGGGTGCTGTTCAGTCACACTGAATGGTTCCCATGAAAACACCATCCTCAACCAACACGAACCATCGCTGGATGCTGAGCCAGTGGCTCACACTCAGGACAAGGAGGACTTCTCTATTAACCACACCACTCCCACCACAAAGGCAGCCTACCTCCCGCCATTCGGATCTTCACATCCTCAGGGACAAGTCCATCCCGTTCTTGATGCACTTCCAGGTCGATGGTGCAGAGAACGTCAAAATTCCTCAGGAAAGCCACCGGAGCGTCCTGTAGACACTGCCCAGCTAGGGACGCCTGAGGGGTGGAACAAATGTGGCACGATTTCTTCTTTCCGTCTTAGAAACGTTCTTCCTGCCAGGAGTGGCGCATATGGGGGGGTCCAGGCGGGATTGCTCTGAATTCAGGACCAGCCTAGACTACAGTGTGAGACCCTGCCTCAGTGCCTACTCCACGGCACTTTATGCTGCCATGATGTCAACAGTAAGTACTCTCAAGGTGGCCAACTTCAGGGAGCCAAGATCGGAGAGCCACTGCTCACAGCTGAGTGTACTCTAACACACTCTGCACAGTCCTTGGCCCTGCCTACTCACTGCCCAAGTCCCAGCTTGCATCAATCTCGGCGTCTCCCTCATCACAAAGGCCCCGCATGGAAAAACCATAGCCTCTGCAGCTAAGCACCACCTCCTTCCCCGGGCAGCTGTGTCATGTTATGTTCCAATAACAGAAAATTGGTTCACAGGAAGAACAGACAAACTGTCACGTGCAGCAGGCTTTCCTCCCACAGGGATGGTTTCCTAGTGGTGGACTCAGAAAAAGCAAGCTCTTCACACCACGGCTCTCTAACCTTTTTGTTTGTTCGTTTTTGATACAGTGTTTCTTTGTATATCGCTGGCTGTCCTGGAGGTTACTCTGTAGACCAGGCTGGCCTCCAACTCACAGAGCTCCTTCTGCCTCTGCCTCCTGGGCGCTGGGATTAAAGGCCTGCACCACCACTACCTGCTTTAAGACTTTCTAACCTTAAAGGATGTTTCAACATTCCGGAATGTTATACTCAAATCACATATTTATAGCTTCTTAAAAAGTGCAGGGGCTGGGAGGCAGCTCAGCTGTAGAGCCTTGACCATCATACCCAAGGCCAGTACTGGGCCCCAGGGCCACAAAACATAAAACACCAAAATGGAATGACATGGAGGCTGACCACGGCCTCCATGGAGACTGCACAGAGACTCTCTGATTTATTATACATTCTCCTGCTGCAACCTAGCAAAGACAGGGGTTAAGAGTGAGTCCTTTCAATCTCGAGACTAGTATTAGTTCCTTCACGGGAAGAAAATAAGCTGCTTAGGGGAAAACTCTTACAGGCGACACTAGCTAAGTCTGTGTGTTGGAACGGAAGGCATTACCTGAGGGATGGTAAAATACCCCTTCTCGGTCCTGATCGGATCTCCTTGTTTGTAACCAGCGTCAGCAAAGTCTCTTAGGTCGAAGTGCAAATGGGCCTCAAAGGCAGGGTCATGTCTGGGGGAACTGCAAGACCACGAGAGAGATCAGTGGGCCTGAAGTGGGTCTGCTTAGCCTGTGCCCAGGCCCAAGCTGCACCTCCAGCACCGTAAAGATGGGCAGTAAAACTTTAGCACTGACCTGCTGAAACACCAATCGCCCTTTAACGTTTCCTTTTACTTTGATATAGGGTCTCGTGTAGCCCAGGCTGGCCTCAAACTCTCTGTGTAGCCAAGGGTGACACTGACTGTATTTCCTGATTGCTGGGGTTGCAGGGATACAACACCAGCCCCAGCTCTTTGCTTTTTACTTACAAAGATTGTAGTTAGAAAATTTTCAGTGGTACAGGCCTATAAAACACAGGAAGTTTAAGTCCCTGGGGAGTGGGGTGGGGGGGGGCAGCGGGACTCCTTCCTCCATGCTGGAAAGTCATTGCCAGCTCCTGGCTGGATTTGCTGGCTTTTTTCCTCAGTTGGGTGCAATGGCCACACAACCTAATGTGGCTTTCTTTGGTACATCATAAAAAATGGGACCTGAGTCAAGGGCCCAGTCAAAGGAAACCTGGTGACCCTGGGGAGCAGGACCCACCCAGGCAGCAGCCTGTACTCACGTGGCACCGTGATAGAAGTGGCCAAGGAACGGTGAGGTGGAGGCAGGTGACTGCACACACAGGAAGGGAAACCAGTCCGGGGTCTGGTGAGTCGTGCCAACTCCACAGCGATGGTGGAACGGAGGGCTCACGTCCCCTCCAAACACGCCAGAGAAGCAGGACTGCTTGAAGAGTTCTCTTACCTCCGGCTGGCAGTCCTTGAAATCAGGTGAAAGGGTAGTGAGCGCACAAGCTCCCGCTGGGACGCTGCTCCCCTCTAGGGTGAGGACACACCCTCTGAGGCCACCAGTGTGTAACCCGTAGAGGAGAAAGCAAGTTGCCTCCTCCCAAAGTGTTCTGTGGTGCAATAGTTCCTGTGGAGATGGCTCAGCCAGTAATAAAAGTAAAAAGTTCTGTTTTGAGAACCTACACAGAAAGGCCAGGAGTGGTGGCCTGTGATTATAATTCCAGTGCAGGGAGACAAAAAAGGATGATCCCTGGGGCTCCCTAGACAGCCAGCCTCACCTACTCTGCCAGCTGCAGGTTCAGGGAGAGGCCTTGTCTCCAAAAAAGTAAAATTAGGGCTGGAGAGACGGCTCAGTGGTTAAGAGCACTGGCTGCTCTTCCAGAGGTCCTGAGTTCTATTCCCAGCAACCACATGGTGGCTCACAGCCATTTATAGTGAGATCTTGTGCCCACTGCTGGCCTGCAGGCAGAACATTGTACATTTATTATGTAAAAAAACAAATACAATTTAAAAAAGGTTATATGATGCCTAAGGTATTGTCCTCTGATTTTCACAGTATGTACACACACACACACGAAAACACACAAAGTTCCTTAGTCAATTCCACAGTGAAGTTCCAGTCAGAAACTTCCAGCCTTCAAGGGAGCCTGCAAGCTTCACCGGGAACATAGATGCATCATCAAAACCAGGACAAGAACCAAGTATGTAATCCCAGCTCCTGAGGATCACAAATTCAGGACCAGCCTGGGCAACTTAGCAAGGCTCTGCAACAGACAAGGGCTGGATACATTACCCAGTGATAGCCAGGCATGTGTGGGCCCTACATTAAATCCCCAGTACCTCAAAAACAAAGTTAAAATTGTGCATAAAGTATAAGTTGTAGTTATCTGAAGACACCATTGAGACAAAATATGTTTGGTATGCTTGGTTTGCTTGTTTGAGACAAGGTCTCTTGGGCTGGAACCCATTCTGTAGAACAGAAAGGCTTCAAAGATACACAGAGATCCGCCTGCCCCTGCTTCCTGAGTGCTGGGACTAGCGGTGTGGCCGGCATGTCCGGCCACCTGTTGCTTTTTGGTTTGTTGCTGTGAGACAGGGTCTCCCTGAGCAGCTCTGGCTATTGCTGGCTACGAAGGAAGGCCAAGGCCACCTCCTGTTCTTTCTGAGACTATGTTACTTATGTATATGAGTGTTCTGCCTGCAGGTGTGTCTGCGCACACACGCGCACCACCACACTTAGCCCTGCTCTTTTGTTATGAGAGTCTAGATCAGGCTGGTTCCAAGTTCACGGTGATCCTCAGTCTTGGCCTTCTCGGGACTAGGCTGGCAGGCCTGTGGCACGGCACTCAGCTGAGACAGCAGTAAATCCGACAGCAGCGGCTACTGTGGTAGCCGACACAGCCAGCTCCACTGCAACTTAGCAAGGGCAGTTAGTGAAGGGAGGAAAATTACTGTCAGCGACTGACTGACGGTACAGCCTGGCGTGCCGGGCAGCCCGCTGACTCAAGCCATCCTGATCATGAAAACACACTGATGCAGGGAGGCGACACTTGGCACCTGTCACTCTAACATAGTGACCCAAATCAGCCACTGCAGACAAGTGTCCCTGACGGTCATTTCTTTTGTGTTTGTTTTCTTCTGGTTTTTGAGGGTCTCATTTACCTCAGACTGCCCTATGACCTGTGCGGTCGCCCTATGACCTGTGAGAGGTCGCTGTGGAGACTTGTAACCCCTGATCCCCCTGCCTCCACCTCCCCAGGACTGTGCTGATATGTTCACCTATGTGTCGTTACCACCCAAAACATCCAGATTAGACATTATGTATCTCGAAGGGGAATTGTTTTTGTTTTGCTCGATATGGTAACACATACCTGTCATTCCAGCACTTGGGAGGTGGAAACAGGAAGATCGGGAGTTCAAAATTATCCGTAGCTACATGGGATGCTATCTCAAAACTAAAACAACAAAGAGCACAGCTTTCTGCGCACTACCCTTCACAGGCAGACATAAGGAAGTTTGTCATGGCTGGGAGCATATCCCATATGCCAGCCAGGGATAGACAGGAAGACCCTGCCTCAAAGCAGCAGCAACAGTGCTTCAATTCCAGTACTTAGAAGACAGCAACAGGCAGATCTCTGTGAGTTCAGTGACAGCCTGGTCTACACAGCGATTCCAGGACAGCCTAGGTTATACAGTGAGACTCTCAAAAGAAATAAAAAACAACAAAACATTTCATTTTCCCAGTGGGAGAAGCAAAAAAGATCTGAACCACATATGATCATATTCCTGAAAAAATGAGGCCCCATGGGTACCAACCCACACGTTTCTCATTTCTCTTAAATTTAAGATTTTAAGGTGTGTATCAGAAACCAGGTGTGGGAGTTTGTGCCTGTAATCCTGGCACTTAGAAAGGTGAGGCAGGAGGATTACCTTAAGTCTGAGGCCAGCCTAGGCTACCCAGAGACACCTTGTCACCAAATAAACAAAGACTGGCAATGTGACTCAGCCTGTAAAGATGTCTGCTGACAACCTGAGGTTTATTCCAGGAACCTCCCACAAATTGTTCTCTGACCTCCATCCCCCCCACGCCTACATACCACACACAAATAAATAAATATAATTAAAATTTTAAAGTAAGATTAAAACCATCCTCTACCTATAGGTTTCCCAAATGTGACTTTATCCAAAGACATACTTTTCTCTTTCCTCCACAAACTACACAGACAATACCAGAAAAGAAAATACTCAATTCAAACACAATTTACAGGTCAGAGATAGAGACAGAAGGATCAAGAGTTCAAGGCCGGGGTAGAGAGATGGCTCAGGGGATAAGAGTACTGCCTGCTCTTCCAGAGGTCCTGAGTTCAATTCCCAGCAACCACATGGTGGCTCACGACCATCTATAATGAGATCTGGTGCCCTCTTCTGATGTGGCAGATGTACACACAGGCCGAACACTATATACATAATAAATAAATAAATTTGAAAAAAGAGTTCAAGGCCACCCTCAGCCATACAGAGGGTTCCACCAGCTTGGGTTACATAAGACCCTATCTGAAAAAAAAAATGATATGCAAAATAAACTATAATCTCTGTTGTCACCTATCCAGAAGTTGCTGGGGTGACTGCTAAGTTTCCATACATTCTCAGAAAGCCTGGGACATAGAAAGGACTTACCTGGTCACAGCAGCAGCGAATGTCACAGGCCTTGGCTGTCAAGTCACAAGGGCAGGGACCCAGGGGCTGGTAGACTTGGTTAGGAATGACAGTCATGTTCTCTGAAAAGTATATACGGCAGGAAATATCAGCTATACAGCAATGCCACAAGGCATGGACACGGTTTTCTTTACATTCACAAAAAAAAAAAGGCTGAATCACAATTTGTGTGTGCATGCATGCATGTATGCGTGCATGTGTGTGTATGGTGTGTGTATACGTGGTGTGTGTATATGTGTGGTGTGTGTGAGTGTGAGTGTGAGCACACACAAGTATGGTGGCGGTGATTTTGACTCAAGGTCTCACTATACTGCCCCTGCTGTCCTGGAACTCAACAGGGATGCACAAGTAGTCAGCTACCTTGAAGGACATAAGCCATTGAGAAAAGCTCCTCACAGACTGCGAAGCACACAGGTCAGCTGAGGGTGGTGGCACACGCCTTAAATCCCAGCGCTCAGGAAGCAGAGGCAGGCAAACCTCTGTGAGTTCGAGGCCAGCCTGGTCTACAGAGCAGACTCCACTCGGGCATGACACAGGAGGCACTGGAGGACAGGCTTTCTGTGCTGTGGAAGCCCGTGGAGGTGTCTTCTTACTGTATGCCACTGTTAGAGAAGGCGGCGGTACCTCCCCTACACTGCTTGCCAGCTTCAGCGTCTGTGCTCATTGTACACCTGCTGTCCTTCCTTCCCTCGTCCTGATCCACGTTTCAGTAGGTCTGTAGTACAATCATGGGGCTCAAAATCTCCACAGTCTGGCCACAGGTGGGTGTTCCGGAATGTCTCCTAAGTACACTGGAGCATTTTTCTTTCTAAGGAAAATACTTTAGAGATGGATTTGGAATTATGTGTCCCATCCATGTGTATGTGGGCACGGGTGTCAGGAGACCGCTGGAGCCTCTGAAGGAAGCTGGAGTTCCACATCTGTGAGCCGCCTGATGCGGGAGCGGGGAACTGCATCCAGTCCTCCGGAAGAGCAGCGTGTGCTCTTCATCACTGAGCATCTCTGCAGCCCACTTCAGAGGCGAGGCTCTGGATCATGGCGAGGGCCTCCTGCAGATATTTTCCTCCTTGTTTGTTCCTCCAGGAGCCTTTCTGAAGGATGCCCTGAACACCATCATGCTTTGTTCGGCAGTTTAGGCATTAAAAAGCGTTGTTTTCTTCTTCCTTTTTCTTCCTTTAAAAATGTTTGAGCTGGGCATGGTGGCACGTACCTGTCATGCGGCACTCAGGAAGCAAAGGCAGGAGTGTCAGGTGCTCACTCAGGCTAGCCCCCGGTACACAGTGAGCTCCAGGTCAGCCTGGGCTATGGCTATATGAGTCTCAAAATACCAAGTGAAATTAGGGCCTGGTGGTATACACCCATAATCCTGGCTTTCAGACTGCTGAGGTACTATGATTAAGAACTGGATGCTGACTTTGGCCACCTAGTAAAGATTATGACCAGAAAGAGCTATCCAGATAAGAGACACCACAGCGTCTGCTTCAGCGGAGAGAACCGTGGTAGTGGCGCTTATTGCAAGCCAGTGCACATTTCTTTGGTAGTGTTTCTTTTTTAGAGCCATGCTCTTAGGTAGCTCAGACTGTCCTCAAACTTCTGGTTTTCCCAGAGAGGATTTCTCTGTGTAGCTTTGGCTGTCCTGGAACTCACCTCTGTAGACCAGGCTGGCCTAGAACTCAGGGATCCGCCTGCCTCCAATGTGCTAGGATTAAAGGCATGTGTCACCGCAGCTAGGCTGTCCTCAGACTTATTATGTAGCCAAGAATGGGGCTGGATTTGCTCATCCTCCTGTCTCTACCTTCCAGTTCTGGTACTACAGACAAGCTCAGGTTTCTACAGTGCTGCGAACTGAACCCCTAGCTTTGTACGTTCGAGGCAGGCACACTACTGCATGAGCTGCACCCACGGTCCCTCCTGTTTTGAGTTTTAGAGGAAAGTTTACTGTAGATTTGTAGGTGGGAGCTTACGAAGGAGAAAGAGCCAAGCCGTCTGAGTGAGCGACAGAGGGCAGTCACACAGTGGACAGGCAGCCACATGGTGGGGGTGGCGTGTTAGAGAAAGCGTGAAGAAGAAAGGAACAGTGACGGCCTGCTTAGGCTCTGGCTGGCATCTGAACGGCAGAGGAGAAAGGACTAGTTGTGCCGCCTCCATTGCTTTCTGTTCAGTTATTTTCTCTGAAGGCAGAGCCATGGCTATAGATGCATGGAAACAAATTCTACCATCTCCCCAACAGAACTTAAAGCAGTTCGCAAAAGATGCACCAGCACCAGATAATTAGTCGGGGAGGTGTCTAAGATAGGGCCTCACAGTACACCAGGCTGCCCTTGAACTCAGAGATCTGCCTGCTTCTGCTTCCCCAGTGCTGGGACTAAAAGTGTGCGCCACCACGCCTGGCTGAGATCTTAATTAAATAAAATAATACAGAGTAAAAACCGAAAAACAAAAAAAAACGAACCAAAAAATTAGTACATTTAGGAAGGCAGAGAGCATCACAAGTTGAGTCTAGGTGATGGGAGAGATGGCTCAGTGGTTAGAGCACTTGCTGCTCTTGCAGAGGCCCTGCGTTCAATTCGCATTACCCACATAGTGGCTCGTAACCGCACGTAATTCCAGGAACTGGGGATGGGATGCCTTCTTCTAGCCTCTTTGAGTTCTGTGTACACAGAATGCACAAATACTCACCCAAGCACGTACACACACACATATCCATCTTTTAAAAAATTAACTCAGGAGGCAGAGGCAGGCAGATCTCTGCGAGTTCAAGGACAACTTGGTCTACATGGTGAGTTCTAGACCTATTAGGGTTACAAAGTGAGACACTGTTTCAAAAAAAAAAAAAAAAAAAAAAAACTGGAAAATATCTAACACACTGCACAGACTACACAGTCTTCAGACAGTGCCTGACAAATATGTTTTGACCGTAGACATCACTTGCCTGATGCATTGTGGGCCACGGACATGTTGGGATAAATCTCCACCTGAATGAGCAGATGTGCTAAGCAGGAGGCGTTGCGGGAGGCCGAAACCAGCAGGGTCTGCACGATGCACGGGGCCGCTGAGAGGGAGGCTGTCTCATTCACGGAGCACCAGTCCAGACCCCCCTTCCACCTTACGGTCACTTCCAGCGCGTTCTGAAAAGGAAACAGGGCTGCGCCTTGAAGTGACTCAATGTGAGCGTCTGTGGTGATAGCGCGTGATGGCAAACACTGTAAACACACATGAGCCTCGCTTCCTTTACCACGGAGCGGCACACAGGACAGAAGATGCCTACAGAGACGGCAGCTCCCTTCGCTCTCAACCTATGGGCCTCAAGCTCATTTTGCTTATTTCTTTAGTGTGTGTGGGGGGGTGTGCGTGCGTGTGTGTACGTGTTGCTGGGACTGACTCAGGCTTCGCACATGCTCGGTAAGCACTCTAACAACTGAACTATCTTCCCAGCCTAGTTCCTAATTTTCATTTTCTTTCTTTTTATTTATGTGTGTTTTGGTATGTAGTATCATATGCTATGTGTGTTTTGCATGATTGTATACCATGTGTGTGCAGGATCCAACAGAGGCCCAAAGAAGAATTCTGGATGCCCCAACCTAGAGTTACAGGGGACTGCTGTGCCACCTAATGTGAGCTTTGGGAACTGGCCTCTGCTCCTTTCTCTGGTAGGGCAGGACACACTCTTAACCAAGAGCCATCTATCCAGCTCCACTTCCAGGGTTTTCTTTCTTTTTGAGACAGGATCTCACCATGTATCTCTGGCTGGCATCGAACTTGCTTTGTAGACCAATCTGACCTCAAGCTCAGAGATCCACCCGCCTCTGTTCTGAGTGCTGGCACTAAAGGTGTGCACCACCAAATATAAAAGCATGTTTTAGATTACGGGCATGGGTGCTCTGCCTGTGTGTGGCTGTGTACGTGTGTGTCCAACCCTCAAAGTCCAGAAGAGGGCATCGGAGACCCTGGAACTGAATGAAGTTACAGAGTGCTTTGAGAGGCTGTGGGTGCTGGCAATCAGTCCTGGGTCCTCTGCAAGAACAACACGTGCAACTATTAAACCATCTCTCTGGTGCCCCTCCCTGTTTGCTCATCTTAAAAGCAAACAACTTTCGGATACTTACAGAAAGCTAAACATAGGTCCAGTATATAAGCCCAGTTTTCTGAGAAAAATTTTAGTAGTATCTATCTTCCTAGTAGCAGAAGATTATGCACACACAATCCCAAGAGGAGAGCCCACTTCCTCTTGGGATAGCTTTGAGCTGGTTAAACATCCATCCCTAAAGCACAGTCTTTCTCATTTGCTTATCTCTCAAATCCACACTAGGCACTCAGTGAACACTTCATCTCCTGAGATGCGGATGGCCCCTACACAGAAGCCAGAGATGGGCAAGATCAGGGTTTACAGGGTTAGAGAGATAGCTCAGTGGTTAACGGAGGACCCAGGATCAGTTCCCAGCACTCACGTGGTGCCTTCACAGCCACCTATACCTCCAGTTCCAAGGAACCCCATCCCCTCAACTAACCATCTCCAGCACAAGGTCTACATAGCTGCAGAAAAAAGAAAAAAAAATGCTCATACACATAAAATGAAATATATAAGTCTACAAAAATCAGTGCCTATAAAAAGTTTCATGTTTTTTATCTTTGTTTTGATCTGCTTTTTGTTGTTGTTGTTGTTGTTGTTAATTTGTTTGTTTGAGATAAGGTCTCATTTTGCAAAGCACACAGGCCTGGATTTGGCTTATTATTGTAGCCTGGTGTGGTGATTTGAACGAGAAAGGCCTCCACAGCCTCATACATTTGAATGCTTGGTCCCTAGCTGGTGGAACTGTTTGGGAAGGATTAAGAAGTGTGGCCTTGGAGAAGGTGTATCACTTGGGGTGGGCTTCGAGGTTTCAAAACCCCATGCCATTCTGAGTTAGCTTTCTCTCTCTGCCTCCCGCTTGTGGCTTAGATATGAGCTCTCCACTACTGCTCCAGGCCTGCCTGCTGCCATGGGCCCCACCACAATGGTCATAGATTCATGCTCTGAACTGTTAGCAAGAACACAATTAAATTCTTTCCTTTATAAGTTGCCTTGGTCATGGTGTTTTATCATGGCAATAGAAAAGTAACTAGGACACCCAGGGTGACCTTGACTTTGTGAAAGTCTTCTGGCCCAACCTCTTAAGTACTGAGATTATAAGCACGAGCCAACAGGGTAGCATTAGCCTCTGTGTGAGTGTTTAAATTTTTTTAGATTTTTCTGTCCTTCTATTTTATGTGTATGGGTGCTTTACCTGCATCTATTTCTCTGTGTCCTGTGCCTGAAGTACCAATGGAGGCCAGATGAGAAAGTCAGGTGTCCTGGCACTTGAGTTAGAGGTAGTTGGGAGTTACCGTGTGGTTGCTGGGAATTTAACAAAGGTCCTCTCTAAAAGCAGACCTTGCTTGGGGCTGGAGAGATGGCTCAGTGGTTAAGAGCGCTGGCTGTTCTTCCAGAGGTCCTGAGTTCAATTCCCAGCAACCACATGGTGGCTCCCAGCCATCTATAATGAGATCTAGTGCCCTCTTCTGGCGTGCAGCCAGAACATTGTATACATAATAAATAAATAAATCTTTAAAAAAAGCAGACCTTCCTCTTAAACACTGAGCCACCTCTCCAGCCCCTTATTGGTTTATTTCTGGAACAGTGTCACTAAGCAGACTGACCTTGATCTCGTGCTCCTCCTGCCTCAGCTGTCCCAATTCTAGGACTGCACTGACACTCACATAAATTCACAAGCTTCACCTGTAACACATCCTGACACACCATGAATCCTAGGGTAAGAACCCCATGCTGGCTGAATGAATCTACATTGGTAGCCCCCAATTCCATGAACATACTGAATGTGGAACATGGAGTGTCAAATCACAAGAACATTGGGGAGCTGACAGTGTGATAAACACACAGGATAGAAGATCCCTATCACCATCACCACCACCACCACACACACACACACACACACACACACTGCTGGCTCGTCTTATGCCAACTTGACACAAGCTAGAGTTTGTCAAGTAAAGAAGGGAACCTCAATTGAGAAAAGGCCTCCATAAGATCCAGCTGTAGGGCATTTTCTTAATTAGTGATTGGTGGGGGAGGCCCCAGCCCATTATGGGTGGGGCCATCCCGGGGCTTCTGGTCTTAGGTTAGATAAGAAAGCAAACTGAGCAAGCCATTGGAAACAAGCCAGTAAGCAGCACCGCTCCATGGCCTCTGCATCAGCTCCTGCTGCCAGGCTCCTGCCCTGACTTCCTTTAACGATGAACAGCAATGTGGAAGTGTGAGCCAAATAAACCCCTTCCTTCCCAACCTGACTTCTGGCCATGGTGTTTCATCGCAGCAATAGAAATCCTCCCTAAGATACACACACTCACACATGCACTGCCGTCCACACAGCCTGAACAGGAGGCCTCCACAGGTGCAACAGAGCTTTTGCCTCTGGTCTTACCACTCCGGGGCTCACAGTCACATTCCAGTCTCCTGTTTCGTTGCTGAGAACACAAGTAGGAACTGGCAACACTCCTGAGGGAGAAATCAGAATGCAAAGCATCAGGGTCCTGCAGCTAAGGAGAGTCGGGAGTCCGGGCACAGGACGAGCTGCATGAGACTGGTCAGGCAGTGTGTCTCCTCATTTGTCAAATGGGATAAACAAAACAAAATAAAAACTACTGTTCTTGTGAGAACCCTGAGGTGCTGTGTAGAAATCTCTGGGGCGCTAGCTAATGAATGCTGGCCTGGAACGCAGATGTCCACCTGCCTCTGCCTTCTCATGCTGGGATTAAAGGCGTGTGCCAGCACGCCTGGCTTGTTGGCTCCTTTATTTCAGGCTCCCCTTTTTCCAGAACCTCTCCACGGGGCCTCTTTGTCCTACCACACGCTTAGGCTGCCTTTCTTCCCGCTCCTACTCTGCTGACAGCAACTCCACGGGCAGCACCCACCCTCCCAAGAAAAGACAGGCTCCTACCGTCCTCGGGCTGCAGCGGAGTCAGAGACACAGTCACATCCTCGCTGCCTCCGACCAGGGACACGCTGACCTCAGGACTGGACATTCGGATGAAAGGTGGGATGAAAACTAGGAAAAAAGGAAGAGTGAAGGAGTTAACCTGTGCAGAACTGTGCCTGGGGTGCGTGTGCTGGCTTTATATGTGGCCCTGGCTTCCGAGATCCTAGGAGCCCCAGGTCTGGCCCTTTAAAAGCCAGATCCCCTCAGCCTGAGCCATGCATGCCATACCCCTGCCATACAAACCCGGGTTCCCATGCAGCGGCCTCAGGACGCCCTGCAGCAGGAGGAGTCCCCACAGGAGGCCAAGTGGCAACAGAGAGCCCATACCAGGGGCCGCGCCTGCCTCACAAGCCCAGAATAGCGCGCGGGAGAAAACTCCGCGGCCTTCGCTGCCCAGCCGACGCCATATTGCCAAGCTGAAAGCCCGCCGCCATGGCAACCACCAATCGGTGATAGACAAGTCGTGATTGGTCCAGGTCAAGAGAGCCAGCTTCTACAAGTCTCCCGAGAGTACCGGTGGCCACGGCAACCATCAGCCGGAAAGCGGCGCTCCTCTTCATGATTGGTCCAGAAGAACGTCCATTCTCTGATCCCCGCCCAGCTTACTGTTTTGCTGCTCCCTACTCCCATAGTACATCGTGGGTTCTTTCCATCCCAGATGTCAAGAAACCACACTGCAGGGTTGAAGAGATGGCTAAGTGCTTCAGAGCACTCACGCAGAAGAGCATGTGTGGGTTCGGTTCCCAGCACCCATGTGGTAGCCCACAAATTCCTGTAACTACGGCTCCAGAGGATCTGAAGTCCTGTTAGCCCAAGCACCCTTGCCTAGTCACCGTATTCAAAATGTTTACTTGATTTGGACCATGACACGTTCTGGGTTTCCTTCAGTCACAGCCAAAGACGTAGTTGCTCCAATTACAGCCTGTCATGCAACATTCTCCAATGGCTGGGGGGAAGGGGCTAGTTCATATCTGCCTTGGGTTGTATTAGTTCCAGCTGGCAAAATACACCCAATAGTATCCTGAAGAGGATAGTGTGGATCCACACTTAGCTAAGGAGATGGGGTGAGGTGGGTGTTCATACCAGTCAGAGGAATGCAAGCCAAATCAGCTTCCAGTGACCTGATCCTCCCCATTCCCAAGAGGCCAGTTAAGCACTGTGGATCTGTTTCCACTTCTACCCTTCTTTAGTCAGAGCAAACTGGCTTGGGCTTCCGCCTCAGGCCAAGGTCATGTGATCAGCAGTGCCCCTACACCCCACCCCAAGCAACAGCTGGAAGACCTGCATTGCCACGGCCACCCTCACAGGCTGATCCTCCAGGCAGTAGGTCTGGGCAAGTCCATGCGGTATACAGAAAAACAACAACAATCCCACATGGAACCAAATGAGGACAACTTGCAGGAGTCAGTTCTATCCTTCTACCATGTGGTCTGAGGATTGAAGGTCCTAATACCCATTGACACATCATACCAGGCTTTCTTTTTGTTGTTTTTAAGAGTTATTTTTAGTCCATATGTATGGCTGTTTGCACATGCATGCAAGCATGTCTATACCATTTGTGCCTGGTGCCTGTGGAGGCGACAAGAGGGCATCCGGTCCCCTAGAACTAGAGTTACAGACAGTTGTGAGCTGCTATGTGGGTCCTTAGAATTGAATCTGGGTCCTCTGGAAAAGCAAACAGTACTCTGAAGCCCTGAGCCATCTCTTCAGGCCCTTAAAGATTTTAGAGGCTGGGTATTAGGCACGCCAGTAATCTCAGCACTTAAGAGAGACAGAGGCAGGCGGATCTCTTTGAGTTCAAGGCCAGCATGGTCTACAAAGTGAGTCCAGGACAGACAAGACAGACAAGGCTACACAGAGAAACCCTATCTTTAAAAAATAAGAAAAGAAGAAGAAAAAGAGTAAGAATAAGAAAAGAAGGAGAAGAAAGATCTTAATAGCTGGGTGGTGGTGGTCCATTCTAGCAGTCAGGAGATAGAGGCAGGTGGACCTCTGAGATTGAGGCCAGCCTGGTCTACAGAGGAAGAGCTGGGACAGCCAAGGATACACAGAGAAACACTATCTTTAAAAATAAAAAAATCTTTGAGTAATTTGTTTTTTCTTAACAGGGTTTTTCTGTTTAGCCCAGGCTGTCCTAGAACTAGTGCTGTAGACCAGGCTGGCTTCCAACTCAGAGATCAACCTGACTCTGCTGAGATTAAAGGTAATAAAAAAAATACTCAATGCAAATACTTAGAAAAATACTTTAAGGAAAATTAGTAAATATAAAAATAGGATTTTTATTACTGAACTCATTTACATTTTTAGCATTCAGTTCTCCAATATTGATGTTATTGGTTTTTTGTAAATAAGGTAGCAAAATAAAACCTTGGTTGGTGTGAACGCACTCTGTAGACCAGGCTGGCCTCAAGTTCAGAGATGCACCTGTCTCTGCTCCCTGAGTGCTAGGATTGAAGGTGTGTGCCTTTAGGCCAGGTTACTTTTGAAAATAGTTAAAGGAAACACTTTATTTGAAGTAAAATGTTCTTTTTTTAAAAGACAGGATCTTATACATATCTGAAGCAAGATCTGAACGCCAAACCTTCCTGTCTCAGCCTCCCGAATTCAAGATTCCAGGCGTGTACTACCTGTCCAGCTAAGATGCTCTGTCAGGACTGATACAATGACCCAATGCTGGTCATCTTCCTGAGCTGCATTCCAACTTCACACACTGCCCAACTTCAAGTGCAAAAGACCCAGAATCTACCCCAATAAGCTTTGACAGGGGATCATCTGAAAACAAAATCCCAAGGGGCTGACTGCAGCTCAGTGGTGGGGTGCTGGCCTGGCATGTGCAGGGCTGCGGTTCAAAGCCAAGTGACAACACACAAAACAGCAGCAGCTGGCTTCTGCCAAGCAACTGCTAAAACTACAAACAAAAATGTCCTGACTTGCGTTTGTCCCCCTTTCCAGATAAAACCAGAGGTTTGGCGGACACTTCAGCTCCCTGCATGAGAAGCACAGGACAAAAACCATGTTTTAAGCAATTCCTCCATGTTCCCCACGAGAGTCCACATGTGGTGGGAGATGAGGAAGCTTGTGTTGCCCATCACAGGGACACCTTCTGTTTCTTCTTCTTCGCCTTCAGGACAGGCGGGAGGGAGATCTTAAAGGCTGTCCTGGAATGATAGAGAAGAAACACTTCAGGCTCCGAAGCTCTCAGGATCCTATTCCCACCCAGCAACTGCCAAGATACTTACTCGCATGTGGTGCAGATAGGGCTGAAATTGCAGAAAACTGTTAAAAAGTCAAAGGACAAGGAAGTAAGAAGACTTAAAAACCACAGAATACTCCACCCCACCCCACTCCCCAAGACAGACAGTAAGACAAAGCACACATGAGCTTACTGGACAGACACACTGAGCAGACATAGCCAATCTCAATGAGACTTCGGTGACAGAAGCAGGCAGCCCTGTAGTCCACATGGATCGGGGGCGGGAGGATTAGCTGAGATCGCTGATCTTGATCCGGAAGAAAAACCCACTGTTTAAAAAACAAACAAACAAAAAAAAAAAAAAAAAAAGAAAGAAAGAAAGGATAGGCAAGAGATCTTTAATTACATCATGGGAGGAAAACCAAGCAACAGTCAGGACACAGCTAGCAGTCTTAGCCAGTCAGCACTGAGGAGAATACGAAATCAGACTTTCCTTCCGAGCCAGTGAGATAGCTCAGTAGGGAAAGGGACTTGCCACCAAGCCTGATAAATGACCTGAGTTCCATTCCTGGGACCCACATGATAAAAGGAGAGAACTGAGATTTTTCATTTATTTTGTGTACATGTATGTGTGTGCACACAAACACGGCACAGCACATGTGGTAGTCAGAAGATGGTTTTCTCTTTCCACCATGTGGGTCCTGGGGACTGAACTCAGGTCATCAGGCTTGGCAGCAAGCACCCTGACTCACTGAGCCATGCTGTTGGCTCCACTCCACATTTATTAAGCACAGTGCTATAGAGTCATATAACATCGGCAAACAACTTTCAGAATTCAAAGATCTGAAAGTCTTCCTTCTCAGCCTGGACACTCTGAAGCCACTATTTACTCTCCCAGCAATTCCTTCCCTGGGGCGCTAGATGTGGTGGGGTGCTGCTGTGCTAACTCACCAGTAAGTACTGCAGGAGAGAAGGCATCTGAGGCACCTTCAGGTACAGTCCCCCTGTGATGTCACAAGCCTGCAAGACAGAGGAGTCACTGCCAGAGCAGGACCTTGGCGTTCCCGGAGGAATGAGGCTCATGGGGGAACTCCACAGGTCTATAAGGTCAGTGTGTGAGGTTCGTGTACTCATCACTGTCCATGCTACAGATTCCCAGGCCACGAGACAAATCGTGTCTCATCCTCACGAAGTGGGCTCCTAGAGCTGCCAACAGACAGCACAGCCCCGGCAGCTTCCCTCCCTGCCTGCTGTGCCATGCAGCGTACCCTGAGCTTCCCAAAGTCCTGCTTTAAATAAAGTTTCCCTGCTAGTTCTAAAAGGGGGAAAAGAGCACATCAGGCTTCAGGGTGCAAAGCTGATGTTAGTTTATAACTCCCATGACAATCAAGGGGTGATGGGGGAGGAGAAGCAGAGACATGTGAGAAGGCCAGAGCTGAGCCTCAGCAGAGAGGGGATAGCAAGTGCCAAAGCATTTGTCCGCAGCAGCCCAGGTTAACTGCGATTTCAGGAAGCACCAAGGAGTCAAGATGGGGCCAGAAAGAAAACAGAAGACACAGGTGAACAGCAGGCCCGAGCAAGGACTTGGGTATCAGCCAAAGTGTGCCAAGACATTAGGGGTAGGGTTGGGTGGGGCAGTTAAGGAAGGGAGCAACATGGCCTTGCTTATGCTATGAGCTTTCTGACTCCCAAGATGACAGGCCTGGCTGGTGGAGGTAAGTGTGCTCAAACTAGTTATCAGATGGTTGTGGGCCCCACAGATGGAGAATCTAAGGAAAAAGACAGGAGGTAGGATTCAGGATCTGTGCTGAAGACAGATTCAATCAGATCCTAACAATTTGGAAGAAGAGGAAGAGAAAGAGGGAAAATCCAGGTTGACCTACCCAGCAAACCATGCTGTGTGCAGAGAGGGAACCCAGAGTTTGGGAGAAGCCACTGTCAAAAAAAAGCTCTTTTCTGAACACAGCGACTTGAGATGTCCAAGAGGAGATGGCATGCGCACTGCAGATTATGGCTGCCTAGACCTCAGGAGACACTGCACTGGACAAAGTAGCAGATCTAGCTTTCAGTCAGAGTTGCCATCTCTGAGAGCTGAAATGGGGGCAGCTACAGATTGTCACACCAGACAGCAGTAACCTACATTGTGTCTCATCCTCACAGAGTGAGATCGTAGGTTCTAAATACATGAAAGTATATTTAATTCTTACGTCTCTCTAAAAATACATTATGTATTAAAAACAAACAAACAAAAATCCAATGCCTACTGTAAAGTTGAGCCTAATCAACAGACAAGCCTGGCACCGGCCCTCCCCCGACACCCTTTAGCTGACTGACTGATCTTCAAGGATATAATTTTTTAAGGAAATTCTGAATGGAGAAGGGATGTTAACAATATTCTTTGTATTTACCATTTGTGTGTGTGTGTGTGTGTGTGTGTGTGTGTGTGTGTGTGTGTGCGTGCATGCCACAGCACATAGAGACTAGAGAGAGCTTGAGGGAACTGGCTCTCTTCTAGCCCATGGCTCCCAGGAAAGGAGCTCAGCTCATCAGGTACCTTTAGGCACTGAGCAAGCTCACTGGCCCAGAAGTATTTCTAGTGAGCAGACGGTAGCCACCCACAGCTTGTTGATTATTTCAGGTGTGGGTCCCTCTACCCTGGTCTTCATTCAATTTCAAACTTCTGTTCAAAAAGCAACATCTAAAGCAGGAGATGAATCTGAAACCAGCCTGGGCTAGAGTGAGCTCTTACCACCTTCCAAAAAAAGCAACACCTAACAATGCTTCCCAAGACACATATGGTACAATGTATAGAATTTACATATTCCTAGAAGTGGAATTTAAAAAGGAGGGTGGGGAGGCATGCTGGCACACACTTCTTAATCTCCACACTAGTGGGGCAAAAGCAGGTCCAGCTACAGCTACATAGTGAGACCCCGTCTCAAAGCAAACAGCCAGAAACACATTCAATTCATTTAAATCACACATTAAACTCAGTATAATCAAAATAATCTCATGACCTCTCTGTCTCTGCAGAGTCTCACTCCATAGCCCAGGCTGCCCTCAAGTCTCAAGATCCTCCTGCCTCAGCTTCCTGACTACTGGGACTACCAGCATGTGGCACCATGAGTGGCAAAGGTATTACCATCCCCACAAGTGCTTGCTACACAGACTGTTCCTGTCTGAACACCTGGCCACTGCCACACACACGTGTAAACGTACCTGCTGGAGGAGCCCTGAATCCGAGTCAAGGACGCAGGCATCAATGAGAATATTCTGAAAGGATCATTTCAAAATGTTAGAGCAATGACTGTGGCTGTCTCAGATATGCTAGACTCTATTCCTTATCTATCTATCTATCTATCTATCTATCTATCTATCTATCTATCTAT
>NW_026590062.1:12886579-12986871 GCF_907164565.1 Psammomys obesus | reverse complement strand
TATCTATCTATCTATCTATCTATCTATCTATCTATCTATCTATCTATCTATTTATTGTCAGGGCTCAACTCTGTAGTCTAGACTGGCATGGGACTTGTGGTAAGCCTCCTGCCTCTGCCTTCCTAGTGTTGGTACAGATATGCCCCATTTTGTCCAGCTAGATTCAATTCCTTTAACATGTATACTGAAGCTACAAGGTGGACACGGAGGCATGTGGCAGCTAAAGCTCCCGAGACAGGTCCTAACTCCTGCCTCCAGAGTCTGAGCCCTTTCGACTACAGCACTCTCCATGCTGAAGAGAATGCAGGCTCAAGTGGTGCCGTATATTAGAAGTGAGGTTTAGAGAAGTGAGCTGGAGAGACGGGGTTAAGAGCACTGGCTGCTCTTCCAGAGGACCCTGATTCAGTTCCCTGCACCCATGTGGTGGTTCACAATCATCTGCAACTCTAGTTCCACAGGATCTGACCCTCTCCTGGATGCTGCAGGCATGAGAACTGCACATGCTACACAGATATATACACATTCAGGCACACACTTAAGACACATGAAAAAAAAAAAACCCCAGAGAACAAAGCTCTGTCGGGTTAACTGAACATCTTAGTTATCTGCTAAGTACACACCACATTATAATAAGAAGACAGAAAGTGTCAGGGAGAAGGTGTACACCTGTTATCCCAAGGTCAAGGTCTGTGTGCCCTACAGGGAGCTCACAAGTCAGGGTGGGCAAGTCAGTCAGCAAAAGCCTGTCTCAAAACAAAATGAGAGCCAGGCAGTGGTGGCGCACTCCTTTAACCCCAGCACTTAAAAGACAGAGGCAGACATATCTCTGAGTTCGAGGCCAGCCTGGTCTATAGCCAGGGCTACATAGAGAGAAACCCTGTCTCAAAAACAAAAAAATCCCAAATAAACAAAAAAAATGGAGAAGTTGAGGGTTTCTGTATCAAACTGTCAACCCAGAGATTCTAATGGGATAATGAGTACTATGACACCCAATATAAAACCAACTTTGAGTACATAGTTCTGAGAACACTGCCCAGTGGAAAGGAGCCAAGGACCCCAAACAGAAAAATGACAAGTAGCTAGTGTGGATTCTGAATCCCCAATCCGCTTACGGGGCTCTTAGCCAGAACACTGCTGTGCAAGAATGAAAATGATCACTTTTCCTTTGTTTGTTTTTGAAATAGGGCTGTCCTAGAACTCTATATAAACCAGGCTGGCCTCAAACTCACAAAGGTGGGCACTACCACACCTGGCCTCTGATCATTTCTTGCCTCACCTGCTTCTGAGCAGCGAAGATGACGTTCATGAAGTTCATGTACTGCAGCGCACTGTCCTCAGCGGCCTTGATCACCTGCAAACGCAGCTGTGAGACCTCAAGGGCCACCCAGATACACTAGTGACACGACCTACTATACAAGCCATAGACCATACCATTCTCACGTCCCTCTTCCTACTCAGTACAAAACCCCTGAGGTGTAGGATGACACCAGGGTGTTCCCGGTCCTTGTTAGCCTGATGAGCATCTCTCCAGCGTAGCCAGAGTGCACCGGGAGGCCAGCGGACAACTTCTGAAAGTTAGTTCTCTCCTCCTACCATCTGGGTCCTGGTGATTGAAGTCAAGCCTTCATGCTTGGCACCAGGCACCTTTACCAACTAAGCCATCTCACTGGCCCAAAAGCTCTGGCTGGCCTGGAACTGGCCACATAGATCACATTGTCCTTGGACTCAGACATCAGCCTGCATCTC
Organism: Psammomys obesus; assembly: GCF_907164565.1. Classification (NCBI taxonomy): domain Eukaryota; kingdom Metazoa; phylum Chordata; class Mammalia; order Rodentia; family Muridae; genus Psammomys; species Psammomys obesus. The sequence continues at coordinate 12,985,125 of NW_026590062.1, read as the reverse complement.
CCTCCCCAGTGCTGGAGTTAAATGCATGTGACACCATGTCTGGATTCATTCCCACATCTTTCATCTGTCTGCATGTGAGGTATGTATGATCTTACCAATATCCTTGATTTCATCTCCTGATTGTCTACAAAGAAATAAAAACAGATTATAATTTAACAAACAAGGTAGCTTAAAAAGCAGGTGGTTTTCTAAGCACTTTTTACTTTATATTGAGTCAGGGTCTCACTATGCAGCCCTGGCTGGCCGGGAACTTGCTATGTAGAACAGGCTGGCCATGATCCCACCAAGGCCACCTGCATCTGCCTCTGAGTGCTCAGCAATCCTTAACTACCCACCAAGCATGCAGCATTTAAATGAACGGGGTGATAGTTGTAAAGGAATCAGCTCTTACCTTTAACTGTCTTGTTCACTCTGTGAATGTCTGGATTCATTAACATTAAGGACTATGAAAGCATGTTTCATGAACATCTGCAGCAGCAGGAAAACAGACCTTCTGATTTTAAGCCAGACCCTTCCCATCATCTGCCACAATAGCCGTGTGGGTGGGCTTGGGCTTGGTTACCCATTCTATACTCACTAAGGAAAGACCACAATTACAGACAGCTGACTATCCACCATCCTAGAAAGCGACACTAGGGCCACACCTACACCAATCAGCCCAACCAATGAAATAATGAATTTGAAAACTATACAAAGAAGATCAGAATAAAAGCTTAAGGATATACAAAGCATTCAATGCTGTTCAGAGACATTTCACAAAAGCAAGGCTGAAGCTGGGCACGGTGGCGCACACTTGTAATCCTAGCACTCTGGGAGGCACAGGCAGGCAGATCTCTGTGAGTTCAAGGCCAGCCTGGTCTACAAAGGGAGTCCAGAACAGCCAAGGCTACACACAGAAACCCTGTCTCTAAAGAAACAAAAAAAAAAAAAAAAAAAAGCAAGGCTGCAAGCCCATGACATGAAATCAGGCTCTGGAAGAAAGAGTCTAGTTGCCCTATGACGCAGGCCAGGTCACCTCTTCACCCAGAGAATGCCAGTTGTTAACTAAGCCACAGAGGCAGTCAACAGCTTTTAAACTCGGTACTGGAGTTGTCAAGTCAAGGATAAGAGCAAAGCCACACCAGGCAATCAGAGGAAGAAGCAACATCAGGAGCTGGAGAGATGGCTTAGCAGTTCACAGCACTGGCTGCTCTTGCAGAGGACCCAGGCTCAGTTCCCAGCACCCACATAGCTATTCTCACCACCTGCATGTAGCTACTCCAGTTCCAGGGATCTGATGCCTTCTTTTTCTGTTGTTTGTTTGTTTTTTCTCATGCCCTCTTTTGACTTCCATTGATAGCACACCCACAGGGTACTCATGTTACATAGAGATACACATAGGCAAAACGTTCATACATGAGATAAACGAAAACCCAAAAGAAAAAAGGCAAGACCTCACCTGGAAGCAGCGCCAGGCTCTTCAGATGATAACAGTGACGATCTGAAGGGAAGAGAAGCTACTGTGCATGAACGCTGCAGAATGAGGCCTTGGAGAAGGCACCAGGGAAACAGCCTCCATGGAACATGCTAGCACAAGGATACAGCAAAGGGCTTTGGCGAGGGATCCTGCCAGGAGCGTCTCTGTGTGTTGACCTTTTATGTCACCTGCAGATGTTATAGAGCACAAAAGGCAGAATTCTGAGTCTTTTTTCAAATGGAGTCGTTTTGAAACACAAGTATTCATGCATGAATAAAAAGACATGTCCAAAGTGGATCCTTTTGTTTGTTTGCTTGCTTGCTCGCTTCTTTTGTTTTCGAGACAGGGTTTCTCTGTATAACGGCTCTGGCTGTCCTGGACTTGCTCTGTAGATCAGGCTGGCCTTGAACTCACAGAGATCCACCTGCCTCTACCTCCCAGAGTGTTGGGATTACAGGTGTGCACCGCTGTAACCTGCTCAATGTGGATCTTAAAACACAGAAACTAGTAATCAGTAGAGACAAGTAAGCAACTCTATAGCTCTTTTCAAAATCACTAGGACAAAGAGGTACTGGAGAGATGACTCAGTGGTTAAGAGCATTGACTGCTCTTCCAGACAACCCAGGTTCAAGGCCCAGCACCCACATGGTGGCTCACAACCATCTGTAACTCCAGTTCAAGTGGATCTGATGACCTCTTCTGGCCTCCACAAGAATCAGGTACATACATGGTACTCAAACACACATGCTGGCAAAACATCCATACACATAAAGTAGAATAAATCAATCTCAAAAGTTAAACATAAGCCAGGCATGGTGCTGTACACCTGTGATCCCAGCACTTGGGAGGCAGAGGCCAGCAGATCTCTGTGAGTTTGAGGACAGCCTGTTCTACAAGGCAAGTCCAGGACAGCCAAGGCTACACAGTGACCCTCAGTGACCCTCTGTCTCGAAAAACTGAAATAAATAAATAACACAAAAGCAAACAGAACAAAAACCAAAAAGTAAAAAATAAAATAAAGGACATGGAGTGGCCCTGAAACTGTGTTCACACTCAACACTACTGATCTGTACACTCAGAAATGAATAAAATAGAGCCAGGTGTGGTGGCACACTCCTTTAAGCCCACCATGCTGAAGGCAGAGGTAGGCAAATCTCTATGAGTGTGAGGCCAGCCTGGTCTACACAGCAAACTGCAAGCCAGCCAGGGCTACCCAGGGAAATTCTATTTTAAAAAAAAAAAAAATTACTGCTTTGGAAATCATCTCTTTTTAATTTATGTGTATGTGTGCATCTATGGATGTATACACACATGTACATGATAGCCACAGAAGCCCAAAGAGAACACTGGATCCCCTGGAACTGGAGTTAGAGCCTCCCTCCATGGCTGCTGTAACCTAACTTGGGTCCTCTGCAATAGCAGCAAGAGCTCTTAACCCCTGAGCCATCTCTCCAGCCCTAGAACTCGATTACTTTTTATAAGTTACAGCTCTTTGTCCATCACCATGTTCCATCATCTGAGACCATGTGGCCCACATGTCCCTCCCAGCCCAGGGTCATTGTTAAGCCCTTCCAGTCCCTAGAGTTCCTTTCTCCTCCAGGTGCCCACTGCAGATTAAAGGCTAAAACCCATGGTGGGCTACAGGGAAACTGGAGCCTTGAGATGGGAAAGGCACTTCTGACTTCTAAGATGACAACTGAAGGGTGTGGTGGTGGGAATGAGAATGGCTGCCACAGGCTCATACCTATCTACCCTAGTTGGTGGAATTGTTTGGGAAGGATTAGGAGGTGTGGCCTTGTTGACTTTGAGGTTTCAAAAGCTCATGCATTCCCAGTTAGCTCTCCCCCTGCTCTGTGCTTTGGGACTAGATGTAAGTTCTTAGCTACTGCTTCACAACCATGCCTGCCTGCCCACCTGCCTGCCTACCCCATCAAGCTCCCCACCATAAAGGTCATGGGTTCTCAGCACCCACATCAGGTAGCTTACAACTGCCACTGGCCTCCTCAGGCACCCAAATGCGCACTGCATACATAACTCATGTAGGCACACACACAAACATTTAACCATATTTGTTTTAAAGATTATCTTATTGTATGAGTATTTTGCCTGCACATGTGTGCCTGGCTGGTGCCCAAGGATGTCAACAGGGTGAACAGATTCCCCAGAATTGGAATTATAGATGGAGGTAACCTGCTACATGGGTGCTGGGAAGCGCAGCCAGTGCTCTCAACCATACAGCTCTATCTCCAACCCCTATAAACATACATTATTCTTTTAAGAAAATAACAAATTTAATCTTAAGAAGGAAGGAAGGAAGGAAGGAAAGAAGAATCTATGGAAGATTCAAGGTGTATTTTAAGTGACAAAATAAAGGACAAAACAGACATAAAAACCAAAAAACGAGGGCTGGAGAGATGGCTCAGAGGTTAAAAGTACTGGCTATTCTTCCAAAGGTCCTGAGTTCAATTCCTAGCAACCACATGGTGGCTTATAACCATCAATAGTGAGATCTGGTGTGCATGCACACATGCAGACAGAACACTGCATAAATAATAAATAAATCTTTAAAAAAAACAAAAAATGAGCCAGGCATGTGGTACATACCTGTAATCCCAGAATTTGGGAGACTGAAGCAGGAGGAACACAAGTTCAAGGTCAGCCTGGGCTACTTAAGGAGGCCCTATCTAAACAGAAACAAACAAAACTCAAATAAGATTTAGAAAGAATTAAGAATTCCAACAGCAAGAGAAGAAAAGCTGGTTAACAGCATGTCTTCCTGGGAAGCCAGGGTGTCATAGAGCCAAGAAAGAGCGACAGGGCCAAAACTGTAAGGCCAGATACGCATCACAGAGATGGGGAAATGAACCTCAGAAGGAAAAGAGGCATGTGGCTAGTGTCAGCAGGCTCAAATCTTTGTGCATAAAGCCTCCATTACCTCCCAAATCAATGTCATGTCTAAGGAAAAACAGTCTACAACATGTAACCAGCCCCTATGCCTCAGCGACCATTTTGGGAGTGGCTTAGGGGCAGCAAGATTGTAAGAGCTAAGGGTTCAAGAGGACCTGACAAAATAGCGTTCTCTTGACAAGGCAGGAAGTCACACTGGAAACCTCACAGCAGCTGTGGCAGCCTGCATAAGCCCTGCACAAGAGCAAGCCAGTCAACATTCCAGCATGGAGTGGGAGGGCCCCATGAGCCCCAGCCCTAGCGGAGGAGCCACTAACAGAGCTGATGGCATGCTTGGCTTTCTTTATAGGTATGGTCCCCCACAGGTCGACCATGCCAGTAAACGGCCCCATACCCATGAGCATATGGGCAGCACAGGTGGATTTTCTTGTTTCCTTGTTTTCAGACAGGCTCTGTCTACATAGCCCTGACCGTCCTGGAACTGGCTATGTAGACCAGGCCAAGAGATCTGCTTGCCCCTGCCTCCCAAGTGATGAGATTAAAGGCATTTGAACCATGGCCTGATTATTTAAAAAATAAAAATTAAAAAAAGAAGTGGGGTGAGAAGATAGGGGATGAATCTAGGAGTTAGGAGGGAGAATGGGGTTGGTGAATATACCAAATACATCATATGCATCTATGAAATTCTTAAAGAATTATTATCATTAATAAATAATAAAACCTTACATTTTAAAAACACATAGCAATTACCACTACAGCGAGATAGCATGACAATAGCCAGGCTCTTACTCTTGGTCATCAGATCTTTGATCTCCTCAGCGATCACCTCATTTGCAGCTGTCAACAGCTCATATTTCCCATCTTTACTCCCTGAGGGATTACAGTCAGGAAGGGGGTTGCCAGGGTCTCCGTAGAAGCCTCCAAGTCTGCCGTTCTTCCCTGGATATAAGAATCGACTGACGGGGAAAAAGAAAGAACCCTCTCAGTAGCCAGAGTATACACATACATGAACTGTCAAAGAACTGAACAGCAGCCCCAGCGGCAGAGCACTGGCCCCTACCTTTCCTGAATGTGACTGGCTATGACAGCCAGCTGGTTGGAGCGGTTCATCAACAGGTGGGAATTTGCCAGCACCATCACGGCATCCATGCACTTGGATAGAGTGAACTGGCAAACATGAGAGAAACATGTCAGCTCCCCACACAACTACATCAAGCCTCAAGAAGGACGTCACTAGAAGAGCAACTATTTATTACCTATATACTGCGGTGTGTTTAAGAAAGGGTCTTCCTACATGGCCCTGGGTGGTCTGGGGCTCACTGACTAGAAACAAGCATCCATCAATTCACCTGTCTCTACCTGCCCATGTCATGACATATGCCACTATGTACAGACAGTTGCTGACATCTGACACAGTAATTCACAGATAAAAATTTGCTCAGCGTCATGCCTCCTAAAGACAGAATAGTGCCTGAGAGGAGGCCTTCCCAACTTTACTGACAGAGTCATCTACAAATTAGAACATTATTTCTCAAATACCAGCACAGTGGGGCCATATGTGTAACCTGTAAGCCTTGGACTTAAGAGACAGAGGCAGCCTGAGCAGAAGTTCAAGGTCATCCTCAGGCTATACAGCATGTTCAAGGACAGCCTGGGATGCCTGATATCCTGTGTTGAAAAGTAAAAAAGCACAAACTTGCTGTGTTTCATCAAAATTTAAAACTTGGGCCAATGAGATGGTTAAACAAATAAAGGGCCCTTGATGTCTGGGGCCCGCTTGGCAATTCCAGGCCTCCACAAGCATGCAAACATCCACCCACATAAACAAACAAAAAGTAAATGTGAAAAAGGATGAGCCTGTCTCAAAACTCCAAAGACCAGGTCAGGTGGGATGGCTCAGTGGTTATAGGTGCTTCCCACCAAACCTGATGGCCTGAGCTCCATCCCCAGGACCCACATGGTTGAAGCAATACCCAAAAGCTGTTCACTGACCTCTACACCATACCTGTCACCTAAGTAAACAAATAACAAAAGATGCCTACTTATACAGTAGATATATGAGCTGTATAGAAAAGGCCCAAACTAGACAGGAGGCAATCAATGGCTATCTGCATGTATAGGACAGAAGCAGGAGTGATGGTCAAGGTAAAGAGGACTTCGTGTACTGAAACATTCCAAGAAGGAACTACGGGGCCAGTTACACAACTTCCCTGGTGTGTAGAGTGTAACTGGAGGCTTTTATGAACTCACGGCTTTCCTTTCTAGCCCAGTCTCTAACCCAGACTGGCCAAAGATGAACTTGAGCTCAGGGATCTACCTGTCTCCACCTGAGTGCTGGGGTTGGACAAGGGCTACCACACCCAGCTTGTAAAGACTCAGTGATGCTGTCCGGAGGATAGTGGGTGGGGTACAGACAGACCGAAGTCAGAGAGGATCAGTCGAAGGCTCAAGCCATCTTACCTGAGATTCTTTCAATGCTTGCTTTCCCCACCAAATTGGGTTGGTGTCAACTACGATAACCAGAAGATTCAACTCATCCTCTGCAAACAGTAAGAGCAACATTTGAAAATGTCACCTCACGAGACTGATACAGTTAACATTTCCAATGAGATGATTAACTACCATGCTCAGACCATGACGTCACCAAACTTTCCTCAGAGATTAACTCACAGTGCTCAGGACACTGCTAAATGAGAAAGTGCTTGCCTAGTATTGGGGAAGCCCAGGGACTGATATGCCTGTATCTCATTATTAAAAAACAAAAACAAACAAACAAAAAGAGGGGTCAGACATGGCTTACTAGGTAAAGGCACCTATAGCCAAGCCTGATGACCTGAGTTCGATTCCTAGGATGTACATGGTTAGGTGAGACCTGACTCAACAACACTGCCTATTAATACACATACACACATATACACACATGCACACACACACACGCACACAAAATGTTAAGAAAAAAATTAATTTTAAAGGTTAGAAATGATGGTTTATTGTCTTTAATCCCAACTCTTGGAAGGCAGAGGATTTCTGTGAGTTCGATTCCAGTGTTGTATAGCAAGTTCCAGACTGAGCAGGGCTGAGGAGCTGGGCAGAACTTTCTCAGCTCTTGCCTTTGCCACAGCATTCAAAGTGCCAAGCTGAGGGCGCTCTGCTTCTGGTATATAATGAGCAGTGAACAGATGTCTACTGAGTTAACCCAGAGGTATTCGTTCACATTTTAAAAGCCTGGTCACTCGGTCACTGAATGAGTGGTGAAAATTACGCGTGGTAGGATTTCAAGGGGGTGATTAGGGACCCATGCATAGCCAGGAGGACCCAAGATAGAACAGCCAACCCACTTGAGACTATGAATCTTCATTTTATCTACTTATTTACTTTTTATTAATATAGCCCAGGATGGGCTCAACCTCTTTGTGTAGCTAAGGATATCAAACTTCTGACCCTCTGGTCTCTACCTCCCAAGTGCCAGCTTGTACCACATCTGGTTGTAATCAGTGCTGGGGATCAAACCAGGGCTCTGTGAAGGTCAGACAAGGACTCTACTGTATTGCTACATTCCCAGCCCAGGGACAAATTTTAAAATGATCACAAAGGGGGGAAATAATTCTTATGTGAACAAAGTTTTTACCATGTAAAGGAATTAGGCCACCATTCAAACTGACCGACACAACTAAATGGACCAAATAACCCAAGCATTCAACACACACCCACACTAAATACTAGGCCCAGCTGACGGAGGCCCTGGCTCCAAGTCTTTCAAGAACCTACACTTAACTCAGTTTGGTGCTGGCAACTTGTACATGCTAAGAAAGGGCTCTGCCACCAAACTACATCCTTAGCACTTTCCTTTTTGTTTGTTTCGAGACAGGGTTTCTCTGTGTAGCCTTGGCTGTCCTAAACTTGCTTTGTAGACCAGGCTAGCCTCAAACTCACAAAGATCCACCTGTCTCTGCCTCCCTGAGTGCTGGGACTAGAGGCATTCACCACTGTACCTGGCTAGCACTTTCTTACTTAAAAAAAAAAAAAAAAAAGATTTATTTTATATGCATGAGTGCTTTGACTGGCTGAGTATGAATATCACATTCCCGAAGTGCCTTCAGAGGTCGAAAGAGGGAGCCATACGCCCTGGATGGTTCTGCCAAGGCTGTTAAACTGAACAAGGGATTCTCTGTTACCGCTCTTAAAACCCTGAGTAATCCCTCTCGGAATCATGACCCTTTAACATGGGGTCTTAGTAAATTGCCTGGGCTGGCCTTGAACTTGGTAACTTCCCACCTCCTGAGAATCTGAGATTATAGGCATGTGGCACCTCACCCAGCCAAGAGCCTACACTTCACATGACAAAGCAATCCTGCCAGTGCCCAGTCATGAAGAGCCTGGATGCTCAACCAGTGACCAATTTACTGCCTCCTACCTTCCTTCCCAGAGCCCCAGCTCCTTCATCAGGCTCATGCCCATCTCTGGCTTCTACAGAACCCAATCCTACTTACTCTTTCCTCCTCGCCAGTACCAAGAAGCTTGAGACAGAAAACAATACGTGTTTTGTTGCCTGTCAGAAGCATGCCTGTGAAATGTCCCTGCCAATTCCTATGGACCTCTGACTCACTGGCTGATAAGCAGTGCCTGGCCTACCTTTCTCATCGAGGTGTGAGCAACAGCCACAGCTGCTGAATGAGCCTCCCTAACCACTCTTGCTCCCCACAATCCATTTTCCACACCGTAGCCAAAGAGATACTTCTAACGTTGTCAATCAAGTAAAAGTCTAGCCTACTGAGAAAGCGCTGGAGAGGCACTTGCTGCCAAGCCTGATGATCCAAGTTCAATTACTGAGACCTTCACAATGAATAAAAGAACTGAGCCCCACAAGTTGTCCTGATTTCCACTAGTGCTCCCGAGCGTGTACACACATACACTAAATAAATAAATAGATAGATAGATAAATAAATAAATGCAACAACCTTTGGGAGAGAAATATAATTTTAAAACTCTAACTAAGCCAGCACACATCTTTAACCGCAGCACTAGAGAGACAGAGGCTGGCAGATCTCTGTGAGTTCAAGGCCAGCCTGTTCCACAAATGCAGTCCAGGACAGCAAGGGCTATTACTCAGAGGATCCCTGTCTCGAAAAACAAAACAAAACAAAATTGTACTTAGTAGTTTAATGTAGGAATTGACCTCCCAGGATGCTTGTATTTAAAGTGTACTTTATGAGTTCGCTCACGCCATAGTTTCAGTATCCCGAACTTTCCTGGACTCCTCAGGAAAGACAGATCTCTTGAACTTAGCTACCACACATCTGTCTTCACAGCCCCAGGCACCTCCTGGAATTAACTTGACTTGCCAACTGCCTCTCTGGACCATAAGACACCATACACCCAAAACTTTCCTGTGTCGAGTTCTGTGGTACCCCCCAGTTTAGAAAATCGAGTGCACAGGGGGCAAACCCAATATTTGCTGAATGACACACTGGGCATGCTGATTCGACCTGCAACCCCAGATCTCAAAGAGCTACGGCAGGAGAGAGAGCTTGCATAAAAAATAAAAAAAAATAAAAATAAAAATAAAAAAATAAAAAATGAGACGGCCATGTGGCTCAATTGGTAGAATGCCTTCTGAGCATGCACAACGATCTGAGCAACCCATAAAATCGAGTTTGATCGTGCACGCCTGTAATTCCAGCATTCTAGAAGAGCCTGAAGGATCAAGAGTTCAAGGCCATCCTTTACACCACAGCAAGTTCTACGTAAGACCCTGTCTCAAAAGCAAAATTGCTGAGTGAATGAACGCATAGACTGGCTGTTCCTCTAAAGACCAAACGTGTCCCTCCCAGGCCGGCTTTGCGTTCCGGTCCGTGCTACCCTCACCGTCCGCGGCCATGGCGCCCCTACGCCTCGGTGAAGAGCCACCCACGGCCCGCTGCGCAGCCAACTTCCGGCGCTGACGTGACGTTCACCAGGGCACCGGAAGTGATGCAAGAAGTGCGACAGGCTGTCAGCCCGTGGCTTACTGAAGGCGCGGTTGCGGGTTCTGTCGCGAGGAAGCCATGGAGAAGGAAGGTGAGTGTGTGGCCGGAGCGGCGGGGACACATGGGTCCCCGGCCTCGCACGGGAAGCCTGAGATCCGGGCGACGTTGTCCGGCCTCGAGCGGCTTTCCTCTGTCACTGCTCTTGTGTCCGTGATCTGAGCCCCTCAGACGCTCGCTACTGACCTCAGTACACGCTGTCCCAGGGCTCTCCCCCGAAAAACTGCCTCTCGCAGGCAGTGTGCTGGCGCCAGCAGCCAGGATGTGCCCCCGAGCGCAATAGGAAGACATCTTGTCCCTCCTTGAAGGAATAAGGCTTTTTTTGGTTTGCTCATTCATTGTGGTTATCGGAATGTTTTTATTAAGTGAACAAAAACGAATTTAATTAAGTGAACTAGGTAGAACTGTACACCTGTATACATTTATGTTTGTATACATGATAGACTTGATTGGCATAAGCTGCACAAACCTATGTCTACCCCTAACTTTAAAAGCTGCTTTTTAAAATGCTTCTGCTTCTTACCCTTGTCACTAAGTTCTCAGCCACATCCTGCTAAGTTCACGTAATGACCCATTCTTCTTTTCTCCCTAGAGTTAATTGAATACTTTAAGTCTCAGATGAAAGGAGACCCTAACATGGCCTCAGCGGTAGCAGCCATCCAGACTTTGCTGGAGTTCCTGAAGAGAGATAAAGGTACAAAAAAATCATCAGCCTCACACAGTCTGGGCCTTGGGAAAGTCTTCAGATGACTTTTAGGAAAGTGGTCAGGGAGACACGCAAGTCTGCCTACAGCCTCAGGCCTAGCCACTGTGTCCATGGCAGGCCTGGCAGCCTGGAGGGACTTAATCACATAAAGGATTCTAATCCACCTACCAGATATACCTGGACTCAAGTGTCAACAATAGAGCCTCAGCCACAAGGCCTAAATTATAGCAGTAATTTAGCTTTATAGATGAGTACCAAGCTCCTGGCTTGTCCTAGATTCTGTGCGGATACTATAGAGAATGTTCCAGAATAAATTGTGGTATCACTATTCATTGGGATCTAGTAAATGAGCATTATAAGACTTAAGATTCTGGGTATATTGAGACCTCTTTACATACAAAGTAATTTCGGTGCCTTCTTCATTCTCATGGGGTGGCTGGGAAGAAGCACGTCTTCCCAGTGTTCTTACACTTAGCTACCTTGGACCCTGAACTGTCTCACAGATCTCATCCACCACCACTAAGTAATCCCCTGCTATGCTGTCACTTACTGCACCTGGTCCTGCTGGCCTCTTTGATTTGTGCATGATTGTGCATGAGTGTGAGTATGAGAGTGAGCCTGCAGCTCTTAGAGGAATTTGGTTCTTACTCAGATTACCAGGATTGCGCCCCAAAACGTTTCTGCCCATTGAGCCATTCCCATTGACCTTCTTTGTTTTTTATACCAAGGGTGCCCCTTCCTTGGGCCTTTGTATCACTCACTGACATCTACACAGGAGCTCTCCTCACAGATCGCCATGTGTCTGGGTCTCGGTTTACATGGCCTGAACATGAGACCCCCCCCCCCATAAAGTAGCTCAGGCTTGTTCTTCATCCTGCCTTTTCCTATCCTTGTTACAGCTGGTTACTCGTCTATCTCTTTCTGTGCTCGTCTATTGCTCCATGAGAACGGAGCCCTCTCTCATGCAGCATCTCCCAGTGGCTGGCACAGAGATACAGCCAGTGTCCTTTGAAAGAGTGGATGAACTGCAGACCAGCAAGGGCTGTCACACTAAATGCATATCACATTCCTCACTTGGCCCTTGCAGGAGAGACTATCCAAGGCCTTAGAGCAAATCTCACCAGTGCCATAGAAACCCTGTGCGGTGTGGACTCCTCGGTGGCCGTGTCCTCTGGCGGGGAGCTCTTCCTTCGGTTCATCAGCCTCACCTCCCTGGAGTACTCTGTAAGCCCTGCCCTTTCTCTCTTTTGGTTGACTGCAGATACTGTTAGCTGTACAGGCATCTCCTTCCTCTTTTTGTTTTGCTCTTTTCTTCCTAGGATTACTCCAAATGTAAGAAGATCATGATTGAGAGAGGAGAGCTTTTCCTCAGGAGAATATCCCTGTCGAGAAATAAAATTGCCAATCTGTGCCACACTTTTATCAAAGATGGGGCGGTGAGTAGATGCCTCTTGTGTGCTGCTAGAACCAAGGGCTTTCAGTCCCACTGCTGGGCCTGAAATCCTGGCTCTCTCGCCTACTGCTAGGACCATGGACAGTCACTACTCTGTCCTGCAGTTTTCTCATCTGTTTATAAGAGCAGCAGCTCACAGGCTGGGTCGGGGGTAAATGAGCTGCTGTGTGTAGTCAGCGTTCTATAAACACAACCACTATAGAGGCTCATCATTGTGAACTGGGAGAAGAACGTGGGACCAGCATGAGTTGCTTATTAAAAAAGCTTATTTAATAAGCTTTTTTCTTTTTTGTGGAGCTGGAGGTTAGTAAAATGGCCTCAATCATAGACATGCTCTACCACTGAACACCATAGCCTCTTAGTAATGTACTTTTCCAAGAAGTATTTTTTAGTCACATTTATTTCCTTATTATGTGTATCACTATGCCTAGGTGCTACAGTAAGTATATGGAGGTCAGAGGAATTGGTTCTTCCCACTGTGTAGTTTCTGGGGATTAAACTCAGGTCATCAGGCTTGGTGACAAGTGCCTTTACCCACTAAACCATTTCACCTGTTCTAAAGAAGAATTTTTCTGATTGAGTTCATAGTCCTGTAATCTGAATTGAGTCTGCCAGACCAGCTGTTACCATAGTCACTACCAAGCATCTCTGAGCCAGCAGGCATTGGGTGGAGCTGTCCTCTTCACAACTGTGACCTGTCCCTAATTAAGTGAGGAACAGCAGGTTGAGCCAGTCGACAGCTTGTCCACTCCACCACATGAGAGAGCCTTCATGCTTTCTCTTCCATTAGCACAGCTTCCCACCACCTCAGCCCTACAGGCCAGGCCTGTATTTATTGCATCCTGGCTCTCAGATCTTGCCCTTAGCTTTACTGCGCTTCCCACCTTTGAAGTATGCTATTAAATGTGTGAGAGGTTGTGTAAATGGTGGTGTCACAGACCTGGGCCAAGTGGCAGCAAGGGCTTGACCCTCCTCTGGGCTCAGAGTGTGGCTTTCTGTGTGTGGATTTCTCACCCTCAGAGCCCAAAGCAGCCTCCTCTTAACCTTACAGCTGCATTCAGAGCAGAGCTGCTGGGTCTTGAAGCTGTGGGAAGGTCACCCGGGGGCTTGTTAAATGCAGACTCCTCAGGTCCAGGATGAGGCCTGAACACCTGAGATTCTAGTGAGCCATGTCCACCACCTCGCCTCATGTATTCCTCTGCATTCTTTTTTAGAGCACAGGCCATATGTGACTCCACAAGTCCCAACTGTACCACAGATGGCTCGCTGTATTTACCCATCTGTGCTTGCTAATTTTGAAAAAAACTTCTTAGCTTAGCTTGTGTCTGGTTACTAGATTTTTACCCCTTCAAAATTAGGTGAATCTGCAACCGTGGGGCCATGTGACAAAAGATGCACCCAGGGCTCAGTTCCCTTAGCCTTCTGCTGCCAGTGGCCTCAATGGGCCACTGTATTGCCTACCTGTCCTGGCACCTATAGGCCTAAGTATGCAAGCTATGTCTTATCTGCAGGGAAGCCAGTCACCTGAACCCCCAGGTGGACTGGCTTCTGTGCCTCAGGGTTCTGCTGGGGACACCCGTGCCTACTCCTTGGGCAAAAATGTTGAACCACCCAGTGAGCTTAAACTTAAGAGTCACCCTTCCGATCAGAGTTGGTTTGTAGCACACACGTTCGAGCCAGGTCTATGACAGTGCATCCAGGGCAGGCAGTGGCTGGCTGGCAGCTTGCCCTTCTGATGGGGGTTTTTTGTTCCACAGAGAATTTTGACTCACGCCTACTCCAGAGTCGTCCTGAGGGTCCTAGAAGAAGCCGTAGCAGCCAAGAAACGGTTCAGTGTGTATATCACCGAGTCTCAGCCTGATTTGGCCGGGCAAGTATCTCGCCAATAGCCAGTGAGTTGGCCCTACATTGGATACAGTTCATGACTGTTCCCTACGCTGGGGGGAAGTCCCCATGGGTTTGCAGGAGCACAATGCAGGCTGTGGCAATTTTGTTTCATTTCCAATTTTTAGGGTTTTTAAGGGTTTTTCTTTAGGTAGTTACATCTGAGGAACAGCAGGACAGTGGATGAAAGGCTTTCATTGGAGAGTTGTGATTGATAGCCCTATCTCCAGCAAACAAGAAAAGCAAACGTGGTTCTGAGTTGACTTGTTACCCAGGCTCCTTAAGAGTATTGTTTTCTTTATAGTGCTGGCGAGTGGATTCTGGTCCACACATGCTAGTCAGGAGCTCTCCCTCCAACTCTGTAGATTTTTGATTTTGTTTCTTTTTTGGAGACAGGATTTCTCTGTGTTATCTTGGCTATCCTAAAGGGTTTATTTATTTTTTGTTTTATATACATTGGTGTTTTGCCTGTGTGTATGTCTGTGTAAAGATGTCAGATCTCCTGGAACTGAAACTGGAGTAACAGATAGTTCAATGTGGGTGCTAGGAATTGAACCTGGGCCCTCTGGAAGAACAGCCTGTACTCTTAACTACTGATCCATTTCTCCAGCCCCTAAACACAACTTTTAATGAGTCACAGGTGACATGGAAAGTTCCTTAAGAAATAATTGTTATAAGTTTGGTAAAGTGGTAGATGCCTATAATCTCAGCACTCAGGGAGGCAGAGGTAGGTGAGTCACAGTGAGTTTGAGGCCAGCCTGGTTTACAAAGCAAGTCCTGGACAGCCAGAGCTACACAGAGAAACCCTGACTGGAAAAAAAACAAAAAATAACTTTAGTTCTTGTTAGCCGTTGGTGGCACATGCCTTTAATCCCAGCACTTGGGAGGTAGAAGCAGTCAGATCTCTGAGTTCAAGGCCAGCCTGATATACAGAGTGAGTCTCAGGGCAGCCAGGCTACACAAAAAAATCTTGTTTTGAAAAACAAAACAACAAACAAGCCCTCAGTTCTTGAGCCTGGAAAGATCTGTGTTCAAGTCTTAGCACCCAAGTGGTTGCTTACAACTATCTGTAATTTCCAGGAGATTCCATGCCCTTTTCTGGCCTCCTTAGGCATTAGGCATGTATGTAGTCACAGACATACATGCAAGCAAAGCACTTAATCACATAAAATAAAAACAACTAAATTTAAAATTACAATAAAGAACTTTGGTTCCTTTTTCTCTGGTCCAGAGTGAGGGTCTACCCCTTAAGCCATTGAGGTTACAAAGCATCTCTGTCTAAATCAAGTTTATCTGATGTTTTCATGTCACCTTCAGTAAGAAAATGGCCAAAGCCCTCTGCCACCTCAATGTCCCTGTCACTGTGGTGCTGGATGCTGCTGTCGGGTGAGTAATGACTCTCTGCATACCTGCGTTGCTGGCTCCATGCAGGATTCTCTAATTAGAGTTTGAATCTGTCCATAGAATCTGCCTGGGTAGCATCTCTCCCTTACTGTAGGCAGCCACCCTGCAGCATCGCGGTTCTCACAGGGTCTTGAGAGTACGGGAGACCTGCAAGCCGGCAGTTGACTTTGTTCCTGCACATTAGTTACTGGGGTCTTGTTTCTGAGACAGGCTCTTGTAGCGCATACTGGCTCAGAACTCATAGTCCTTCCTCAGAGTGCCAGAGTTGCTCGCAGGAACGTAATGCCCAGCTGCTCATGTTTTCAGAGTAAAAGGCAAAAGTCAGACTATGGTTAGCAATCAGGTGGTCAGCGTACTCAGTGTTCAGTGTGGGAGCTTTGTCCCATATGGGTCATCACTGTACATCCCTGAAGAACAGTAGTCCCTGGAGAGAAAGCTCATTAAGTCGTTTAGAGGTTTGTAGGGTAAGCATCTTCAGCAGTTCTTCCTGTCTTAACATGTAAACTGTGACACATCTATTATCCCAGCACTGGGAGGCAGAGGCAGGCGAAGCTCTGAGTTCCAGGCCAGCCCGATCTACACAGTGAATACCAGGCCAACCAAGGCTATATACTAAGACTGTGTGTCAAAAGTTTGAATGCCCATGACAACATAACTGGTAACAGCAGGTAACTGGTAACAGCGCCAGGGCAGCTGTCTGTAGCAAAAGCCCTTCTGAGAAAGGCAGCTGTGGGAAGAACTTGCCATCATCACACACTACCTAGAGTCAAGAAAAGTATGGAAACCTTTTCCTTTTTTCCATTCCCTCAGCTATATCATGGAAAAAGCAGATCTTGTCATAGTTGGTGCTGAAGGAGTGGTTGAGAATGGAGGGATTATTAACAAGGTAGGTACTGTCACACTGTTCCCAGAAGCCTCCCTGCATGAGCAAGACCTTGGTCAGATTTTCTCTACATTTAAATGCATAGGTACTTTTGTTCGGATCTGTGATTTGAGACATTTGAGGCATTCTGTAACTCAGGCTAGCCTCAACCTATATGGCTGAGACTGGCCTGACCCTCCTGTCCCTGCTTGCCAAGTGCTGGGATTATAGGCATGACTACCACACCCAGGCAAATGGATTCAGCTTGGAGTTGATTGTCCCTGATTTTGTTTCCATTGAGGACATCCATCCTCAGGGTCTCTTGCTCACCTTGGAGACTGTCCCTGACAAAGTATCATAATTGTGGTAAGATAAAGTGTGTGCACTCTGGCTCAGTGCACGCTATTACCAGTGTTTATAAAACTTATCTATTGGTCACAAAAGCCCTATTCCCATGTACCCAGTCACCTTTGTTCTGCTCTGTCCTGATTTTTCCAGTTCTAGGAACCACAAATAAGTAGATTCCCATGATGCTCGTGGTTTTGAGCTTGACTTCCCTGGCCACGCTGCTTGGATTCGCCCAGGCTGCAGCATGTGCCCTTTGGTGCTGGGTACTGTTTAATCATGGACACCAACCATATGCTCATGTTCACTTCTAGTGCACACTAGAAGTGGGTTTTCCTACCATTGGCTGTGGTGCAGGGTGCTGCTGAGAACACTGGTCAGCAATGTCTGAGTGAGTCCCTGGGAAGCGTGAGATGTTGGCTCATCTTGGGCTGTACTTTTTTCCTCTAACAGGTGATGCTGGGCATCTTTTCGTGTGCTTTGGGACCATTTATCTTGGAAGAAAAATTGTTTCCTTTCTTAAAAGGTCCTGTTTGAGGGCTAGGATGTAGCTTAGCTGGCAGAATACCCGAGTTCAAGCACTTCATGAAGCAAGCTTGGTAGAACACATGTAACCCCAGCACTAGGGAGGTAGGAGCAGGAGGACAGAAGTTCTAAGACATACTTGACTACATACTGAGTGCAACCAGTATGAAATACATGAGACCTTATATCTTTAAAAAAAAAAAAAATCCTGGATTGCCGTGCCAAAACTACACTCACTCTGTGCTTCTGCTTCAGTAACCTATGGGAGCTCACCTGCCATTTTCCCTGACTTTTCAGATCGGAACCAACCAGATGGCTGTGTGTGCCAAAGCCCAGAACAAGCCCTTCTACGTGGTTGCAGAAAGTTTCAAATTTGTACGGCTGTTTCCGCTCAATCAGCAAGACGTCCCAGATAAGTTTAAGGTGAGTTTTACATCCTTGACAAGCTCTTTGACGGTATAATGAAACCATAATGTCCCAGAAAGTTGCTGTTTCCTTCAGTGCTCTTCCAGTGTCAGGGTACAAGGACATAGTTTGTTGGACCTGGGCTTATTGTGGAAAAATCTCTGCTGAGAGAAGCAGCTGGGAGGCTGGTGACATAAACCCATCCTTGAAATCAACTGCTATCCTCACTCTCATCTCTGCTTTTACAAACCATGTGACCTTAGCCAGACACTTCCACTGTGGATTCTTGTTTGCTTTTCTGTGGGCTGGATGATGTCCTGGACATGCTGTCCCTGCCGGCCTGCTACCCAGCCAGTTTCCTGATGTGGGAGCAGTCCTGGCAAGAGCTCATTTACTGCTCAAGCTAGGGCCTCAGCAGTACAGAGTCTGGCCAAGCCAACTAACGCAAGTTCCTCTTTCCTCAGTACAAGGCAGACACTCTGAAGTCTCTGCAGACTGGGCAGGACCTCAAAGAGGAACACCCATGGGTCGACTATACCTCCCCATCCTTGATCACCCTGCTGTTTACAGACCTGGGTGTGCTGACACCATCTGCTGTAAGCGATGAGCTCATCAAGCTGTACCTGTGATCAGTCCCTTCCTGCCAACATGCAGGCAGTCTGTGGCTGTGCAAGGTGAGCAGCCTTTCCAGCCAGCCAGGGCACAAAATGAACCGGACTCTCAGATCTGGATGCCAAGGGTTCACATCAGAAGTCCTGTCAACATCCAAAGCCTGTTCATAGTTCTAGAATCAAGCTGAGGCATCCTTATGGTTTTCACAAACTCACTCTGTCCTGGAAGTATAACTTAGATTACTGACTGTAAACCTGAGGAAAGATGGCACCTGAGCAAGGACGCTCTTCTCATACTGCTCTCCAGGCCAGTTTACATCAATGAAAGTGATGATGTGACAACTGCTGAGGAAACATACAGCAGGACATTCTTGGACCCACCAGCAGATGAATGACAGACTTACTCATTTTTATTGTGGCTTGGGCTTCATCCCAGCTAGCTCATCAAACTTAATTAACCCGACTTCATGACTCTGCCATGACCTAGTTCTTTACCTCTCTCTCTGTGCATATGTCATCTGACCATGTCTGACCGCCTCCATGTCACCCTGGTGGAATCCCTCTGGCCTTTCAATTCTTCTCCCAGGGTCCTTATCTCTCCCCAGAAGTTCCACCCTCCCTTCCTGCTTCAGCTACTGGCCATCAGCTCTTTATTAATCAAGAGTGAGGCAGGTGATGAGCCATAAGGATAAACATACCAAAATCCAGCCAGTACTCCACTCTCTGCAGGTACAGAATTAATACAAAAACAACCTTCACACAGTGAACCCCAACAGACACTTGTGGTGCCTCACAAGACAGACTTGCTGACTGCATCTGGCTTCAGGGCTCCGCCCCCTCTGCAGGATCAAACCAGACAGGAAGAATACCAGTGCAGGAGCCATTCACATGACATTGCTTAGAGTATGTGAACTGTATAAGCTTAGGATCATGCAGTGGTGGCACACGCCTTTAGCCCCAGGACTCGGAGGCAGAGGCAGGCAGATCTCTGAGTTCGAGGCCAGCCTGATCTACAGTTTAAGTTCCAGAAGGACAGCCAGGGCTACAAAGAGAAACCCCGTCTTGGAAAAAGAAAAGTGAGTAGTTGAACATATTTGGGTACCAAACGGCGTTTTTTAAAATTAAACGCGGGAACAAATCAGGATCTTTTCAAATAAATTATATAAAAGACTTGGAAACAGTATTGCCTCAGTACAAAGAGACAGGCCAGAAACAGTGCAAGCATGGTCAGGCAGAACACCAAAAAGCTGAGCAGCACTTTCTCCAGATAGAATTCTTTCCTGGCTTTCAGGTATTTGCCAATAAAACACCAGAATCCATTCTAAAATGCTCTCAACCCCAGTCTGGATGTGGTGGCACCAGCCTGGGACCCCAGCACACACAGCCCCCTTTGCCTCTCCGGTGGTCTTGGCAGGGCTGCAAAGGTGTGCAACCTTCAGGGCAAGAGGATGCAATGAGGTGACTGAGAGTAAGTACTCTCTATTTTAAGAAGGTAAGTAAGAATTCTTAATACATGTTTGTGTGTATATATATGTACATACACACATTTTTAAGCCTGTGATAAAGCACAAAAACTACCCCAGAAAAAATGCAATTAATCAAAATAAATACTGACATTTGTTATTTACACTCAAAAATCTAAACACACTTCTCAAGACTGTAGGGTCATGGTATTCAGGAGTGTGCAGTCCTTTGGTTTTTCCCAGTCTGGACAGACAGCTTTCCAGACAGTAAGGAAGGGCCAGAGTGTGGAACCAGCTGGGAGATGACCTCCACTTGAGTCTCTGAGGTCAACTTTCTTCTGAGCCTGAGGCCCCTGAGTCTGTCAGCTGGACTGTTCTTGTGGCACTTGTCAGCAGCCCCTTCTCAAATTCTTCTTCTGTGATTTTACCTTTTTTAAATTTTTTCAAGAGCCTTGTATCATTAAGGAGTTCCTCCATGTCCTCATCTTCAATATCAGAGCCCTGAGGACAGAAGAAGCAAAATGCTTGTCAGCTGCAGCTCTAAAGAGAAGCAGATCCTGTCAAGCCTATGAGCTCCAGGTTAGCTAACAGAGCAGCCCTAACCGTGGGGCCCAAAAGTAGATGGGAGAGAGAGGGTGCTAAGACAAGGTCTACACAGCTCAGTGTGGCCTTGAACCTGGGGTACAAGCACAGGCCACCTTGCTCTTCTCATAACACAGTGCAGTGTCAAAAGGTAGAGTTTAAGGAATAAAGAACACACTTTACCTGGTCCCTTTTCCTTTTTGCATTCATCTTTTTCTTCCTTTCCTTTTTGGCCTTCTGCTTCGACCAAGCTTTATTTTTGATGAATTTTCTTCTCCCTTCATTTTCTGTTCTCTCTTTTCTTTTTTGCTCCAAAAGTTTCTGCCTTTGTTTTTCTCTAATTTTATCTTTAAATGGAATCGTGTCGGTATCGATGTCCACTGGCACAAAATCTGGGAACTGCTTTCCCCTCAGTTCTGGCATCCTGGGCATCCTCAGGAGGCCAAAGCCCCGAGCAAGCCCAGCAAAGTCAAGATCTGATAGGTAAGAACTCAGTCAGCAACCAAGACAGGTGCAGGGGTTCTTCATTATGTTTCCTAATTAAATGACGTAATGAACTAGACAGTGGTGGTGCACGCCCTTAATCCTAGTACCCTGGGAGGCAGAGGCAGGCAGATCTCTGCCAGTTCCAGGACTGCCAAGGCTACACAGAGAAACTCTGTCTCAAAAACTTTATATATATATATATATATATATATATATATATATATATATATAATTTATTTATTCACTCTAATTAGAAATTTTTAAGCAACATTTTTCTTCCAAAGTGGAAATGACTGTTTATTTTGTATCTACTCAGAGCCTTTTTCATTTTTGTTCTTTTAGGAGTTCCTTCGAAAAGTTTAGAGAACACTAACCCTAACATACCACATTTTTCAATGAGACCACACAACCCTAACACTCAAAGAATTAAGAAGTAACAAAGGTATGCCAGGCATGGTAGCACACGTTAATCCCAGTACTTGGTAGGCAAAGGTAAGAAGCTCTCTTGAATCTGAAGCCAGCCTGGCCTACACAGCAGGAACTAGCCAATGCTACAGAAAGACCTTGCTTCAAAAAGAAAAGCATGTTAGAAAAGGCCAAGTGCCAGCTTACCCTTCAGCCTGAAGATGAGGCTGCACTCATGCTTTGCATAAGCCTGTACAAAGGACACGAAGGCTTTCATGCCCTTCTCGAACACAGCTCTGTCAGCCATGGCCATGGCCTGGAGCTTCGGCAGAAGGTCTACAGTATTTCTCTGCAGGCTCATCTCCTGCAGGGGACACTAAACAGAGACCACTGTATCACCATCCCAGTAGTCCCTCTATTGGAGTGTCCCCCAGATCGAATAAATCAGGGACAGACAGCACAGTGCATCAAGAGCCAGGCCTAAATCCAGCCCAGGGACAGTCCTTAGAGCAGAGATCAGGACTTTGTAAGTTTGAAAAGGACACTACACACAACAGTCGTGTCTGGAAAGGGCAACAACAGGTGCTATTCCCAAGTCATGATGCTGGCTGCTGCCAGCTGATGCCTCCCCAGCTCAGCCCAGGTGAGTCTGCAGCTCCTCCCTCCTTTTGACCATCAGCTACCAGGCCAGTGTGCTGCTTACTTTCTGGTTGATGGCCAGGAAGTTGATGTATGCCTCCTCCATGGGTAGCAGGAACACCAGTGCGCTACCACCATGGCCGATGCGGGCTGTGCGTCCACAACGATGTACAAAGGCACTGGGGGAACAGGGAGCACAGCCAGGCTTCAGCCAAGCAGCTTTTGCAATAATACACAGTGCTATAGAGAGCCACCAGGCCCCATAGCTAAAGGCCCACCTAACCACCAGCCAGTGAGCATAGAAGGGCTGCAAAGAAAGAGACCCTGTAGACAGGACCATGAGGGACAGTTGAGTGCCTCTGAGGACACCTGACCAAAGCTGGGCTTCCTCAAGTCACACAGCAAGGTCACGGGAAAACTGAGAAGCATCAAGAAAAGTGCCCTGGCCAGGCATGGTGGCCTACCCCAGTAATCCCAGCACTCAGGGAGGCAGAGGCAGGTGGATCTCTGAGTTCAAGGCCAGGGTGGTCTACAAAGGGAGTCCAGAATAGCAGGGCAACATAGAGAAACCCTGTCTCAAAAAACCAAAAAAAAGTGCCTTGGAATGACAGGAGTCAGAAAAAGCATCACCAGGAATGCGAATGGAACTCTGACATTTGGAAATGTGCAAGAAAAGCGTGGTGCTCTCACCTTTAATCCAGCCCTGCTGAGGCAGAGGCAGACTAATCTATATACACAGGGAGGCAACCTGGTCTAAGAAGCTCCAAGACAGTCAAGGCTACACAGAAAAAGCCTGTCTTGATAAACCAAATATGAAAGAGTGAGGAGTGGCCACTGAGGGAGATCAGCAGCTTTCTTGAGAGTAGTCTGTTGCTCTTTTCAATATTCCGCAATTTGCATTTCTGCAAGAACCTTCAGTAATAGGGTTTCCTTTTCCTTATTTATCCCTCTACACACATGCTTTTGCAGAAGTGTCTCTTCAGCAGCCCAGGTTACTGAACTCATGAAGACCATCCTAAACTCAGCCTCATGAAGACCAGGATTATAATCGGGAGCCACCACGTAACTGTCTGAAATTGACTGCTACAACACACCACTGCTGCCACATCAAAAGCGTTTGGCCATTTGCCTCCTCCTGTTTAATCCAGTTGTTATAGTACTTGGATTTTAAAACGTTAAGTATGATGTGACAGCCCATGCCTGTCACTCAAGAGGTGAAGGCAGGGTGATCAGTTTAAGATCATCTCTGGCCACCTGAGACTTTTTTTAAAAAGGAACCCAGGTGCAGTGGCACACACCTGTGATCCCAGCACTCAGGACAGAGGCAGGCAGATCTCTGAGTTTAAGGCCAGCCTGGTCTACAAAGCAAGGTCCAGGCAGCCAAGGCTACACAGAGAAACCCTATCTCGAAAAACAAAACAACAACAACAAAAAAAAAAAACGAATTAAAATGTTTGAAATTTCATTGCATGTTCATCTTCTTGCTCAGCCCAATCCCGAGACAGAGCAACAATACCCTACATACCTGGCATTGCTGGGAGGGTCGTACTGCAAAACCCAGTTCACTTCGGGAATATCAATTCCCCGGGCCATGACATCGGTGCACACCAAGATCCCACTAGGAATGAGAAAGCAGCACTGTGAGCAAGGCCGTCTCTTCTTTGTCCCCTGCAGTGTGCCAACCCCAGTGACAGCAGCAGCACAGGGTTCTGGAATTCCCCACAGAAACAGATATAGTTTCTAATGTAATATTCTGATTTTTTCCTTCCTCCTACAGCCTTGCCAGCCTTTATAAACTCCCAACAAAAGTGGGGAGTGGAGGAGGCTGGCGAGATGGCTCAGCAGTTATGAGCACATACTGCTCTTGCAGATGACACGGCATGACAGGCAGCTCACAACCACCAGGAATTCCAGTTCTTGGGGATCTGATGTCCTCTTCTAAGCTCCAGGGACACCTGCACTCACATGCATGCGCCTACACACATACACGCATAAGAAAAAATAAGCACAAGACCCCAGTACTTCAGAGCGTATACACTCAGACATCCAAGAACATGCACAGAGAAGGGGGTGGGGGGAGCAGATAACACAAGGATCCCTGGTAGCCAGGACCAGGTTTGCAGCCCAGAGCCTCCACATGCTTGGAAGTGCTCTACCAACTACCGAGCCAAACTCAGACCTTTTACTGCTTTTGAGACAAGCACGTCTGGCATCCTCTATAGTCCAGAGCAGCCTTGAACTTGAATTTCTGTCTCAACTTCCCAAGTGCTGGGGTTACACACATGCACTTACACACATGGCTTAAATATTTTTAATTCATGTGTTTCCATTAAGAAGTAAAACTGTAGAGGGCCAGCCCTCGGCAGCCACTGGAAAACAAGTACCATCTTCACCCTGTGACCTTAAGATAACATCAGGGCACCTCTGTACCCTTGCTGTTTGAATGGAGCCATGCTTAGGAAAAACAAACACCTATGGTCATCAGGACACAAGTTCCCTCTGTGCAGCCAGCACCCTACAACCTACAGGAGGATCTGTCCCAAAGCTAAGCGGCTGTGCTTGTTCTTGTTTACTGAGGAGCAAGTAGTACAACAAACTTCCACTGTGCCAGGCCCTGGGAGATACAGCAGCGAACACGAGGTTCCTGGCTGCACAGGCCTGTGATGGAGCAGGGAAATCCAGGAACTGAGCAAGTGACCTAAGCTCAGTACATGTGAGGGTCCAAACCAGGCTCTGGGTGTCTTCAAGGATGTAGTAACTGGGTCCTACTCTGCTCCAGGAGGGCAGACAGAGAAGGGGTGAGTGCAAGATCTGAGGAGTTGGGTGACTGGTGAACTGCTGCCTTGGATGACCAGCCCACTCACCTCTGCAGCTTGCGGAATTCCATGAAGATCTTATTGCGCTTGTACTTCATCTTCCCGTGGATGCACAGGATCTTCACTTTCCTCAGCAGTGACTCCAGGGCTTTTCCATAGTACTCCACACACGCACATGTGCTGTGTAGGAGAGAGAAAGCACTCATTTACTGGCCACATGGGTCCCAAAACTGGGGAAGGATGCAGGAGGGGCAGATGAGGAGATCAGGGCCCTCTCCAGACAATGAAGGCAGACTTGCCAACAAGGAGTGCTGCCATGTAAAATTGGCCCAGCAGACTGCAAAGGTGCTCCATGGTTAAGAGCACTGGCTGCTCTTACAGAGAACTCGGGCTCAATTGCCAGCACCCACATAGTAGCTCACAACTGTCTGTAACTCTGGTCCATGTGTCCTGGCACACAGACATACTTGGCAGGCAAACATAAATAATTAAATAATTAAAAAATAAATAATTAATTTTTTTTTTTTTTAAAGGCTCAGCAAGCAGGATCATGGTGTGGATGTAAGCAGGTTTTTATTTTGATCCCAGGTGTAGGACATGGGCCTGATACTGATTATCCATAGCAGCAAACCATTTGCCTCCTGCGGGCTCTGAGAGAGGCTTTGACAGCTGCAGACAGTTTAAATCTGAGGCCTCTGGAGAGGCAGTAAATGCCAGGGCCCCAAGAAAGAAGGGGCTCTAAGAAAGAAGGCTGCTTATGCCCCCCCATGCTGCTCCTGGTTGCTGTTGATACAGTTGGATAAGAAGAAATTGGAGATATCCTGAAACAAAGACTGGAACACAATGATCCTAACCAGCAGGAAGTAGCTAAAGAGAACTCTGCCCCCTCTCCCCACTAACATTCCTTCTTTCCTACCTGGTGTTGGGGTATTGGAAGGGACTGGGGTGGAGAAGGGGGGGGAAAAAAAAAAAAGAGGCATAAAAAACCCAAATAAAATAGAAAGTAATGGCTATAGGATCACTTCTCCAATGCTACCATGGGGGTGTGCGTGGGGGGGGGGGGGAAGAAATGACAGCTTTGGCTCTTCCTGTGAAGGATTTCACACTCTTCACTGTCTCAGATCAGAACCATTCCCAAAAGCTCAGCCAATCGAACCACTTGAATGAGCAAATTCTCTCTCCCAGGAATCTGGAACTTGAAACCATGTTAGCTAAAGACAGAAGCAAGCCGCAGCAGGGTCACCCAGAATAAGACAAGTCCCAGGGAGACAGGTCATGAATCACTGCCAGGACACCTCCCTTCCCTGGCGTGGTCAATCACTCCATCGTTCACTCCAAATAACCCCTTTTTTTGAAACATGACCTGACTAAATAGCTCAGGCTGGACTCTACAGTACAGGCTAGCCTCAAA
Source organism: Psammomys obesus (assembly GCF_907164565.1). NCBI lineage: Eukaryota > Metazoa > Chordata > Mammalia > Rodentia > Muridae > Psammomys > Psammomys obesus. The sequence continues at coordinate 12,958,742 of NW_026590062.1, read as the reverse complement.
CTCTTCAGCCTCCTGCCTCAGCCTCTTGAGTACTGCGATTGCAGGCATGAGCCACCAACTCACTCGGCTTTCCCCTTTTGTCCTGAGATGACTGACATCCTCCTGTAGCACAAGCAAGTGGCACACCCAGAGAGAGGCCTGACACACATCGCCACTGGCCACCCAACCGTCTCCCAGGACACCAGGCTGCACACTGCCTGTGAAGCTCGGGGCTCTTTCAGCACCTCTGTCTGGGCTGAGCCATCGGCAGTTCTTCACTGTCACCATGAGTCCCAAGATGATATAGTTATTGGTGTTTTACACACCAGGAGTGACAACCAGCTCTTAGAGCAACCTGATGGGCTCTGGTGTCAACAGTCTCAGGAAGCACCTGAGCAAACTGAGTGACAGATGATATGAGCACATCTCCATCCGCCCTACAAAGCGAAGCTTTGAAAAGCCTCTGCTGTTGTGCGGCATGTCCACCTTTTTATCTTCTGTGAGGGAACATTGCTACGTAGCCAGATAGGGTTTGAATTTCCTGTCCTTCTGCTCAAGTCCTGAGCACTGGAATTACAACACAAACCAAGCCTGGCACCCACTTGGATTCATTTCTTTGTACACAAATTTTTTTGTATAAAAGTCAAATCAGATTAGCTGGAGGAAGAGAGGAAAAAGCCAGTTCCAGGCTAGCCTGAGCTATAGTGAATCCCTGCCTAAAAGAAAACAAACAGAAAACAAAACTCAAGCCCAGCCAAAAGAGGCACATGTTCCTGTCTTGCCTTGTGACAACAGGACAAGCCCTGCCTCCAACAGCTCTTTGACCTGCTTCTCAGAATAACCAGAAGCCCAGGAGGAGCAGTCTGAACGAAAAGGGTGGAAGCAGGAATGCTGTCCTCTGTCCCTCTCTTGCTCTCTGCCTCACTGTAGACGTGACAGGGATATACATCTGGTGGTCATCTGGAAGCTCCAAGACAACTCTCAAGAACAAAGGCAAGGTGGAGAGAGGTACAGAAACATCAACCTTGACATTGCTGAGCCCAGACAGCAAAGCAAGAACTGCTGCCTTTGGCCATTGCTGCAGTGTGAGCTGAAGAGGCTGGGTTCTGGTCCTCAACCTCACACAGGTGAGACCCTCCCCTGCACTGTGCCCATCTTCCCAGCCAAGGACCAGGGAACTACCTGAAGAAGATCAGGTGCTTTTCTTGCTGGTGGCTCCGAAGGAAATGGACCAGCTGGTTGAACTTCTCATCTGCCTTACACATCTATGGGAGGGGGAAGAATCACATTACTGGTAAAAATAATCCCCATAGCTCAGTTCACACACACACAGCCCAAACTAGTCTCAAAGTCTTGCAGCAAACATTGAACTCCTGGTCCTCCAGCCTCCACCGCCTGAGGACTAGGATTACAAGTGTCCACGGGCACAGCCGTTATTTGTCTGTTTGCTTTATTACACTGACTTATTTGGAGGGCACACATGTACAGAGGGTAGACGGCTCTCTTGCAGGGGTCGGCTCTCCATCTGCCATGTTGTACCCACATTGAAACCAGGTTGTTCAGCCACTAAGCCATTTCACTGGCCCACACCTGGAAGGTCTGAGGAATCCCATTTCCTCCAGAACAAGACAGACTTTAGAGATGTCAACCACCAGTCTGCCTGGCTCAGGGAACAAGACAGACTGCCCAGCTCAGAGAAGTCTGATCACAGGCTGCGGCCGATGTTCAGTTTAGCTTGTGAAACTGGAGAGCACCGCTATATAATGAAACTGGTCCCAAGACCCAGCATTCAGCCAGGCCTGGGTCAGCCAGGCCTGGTCAGAGGGTCCAAGGGTAATGGACACTCAATAGCTCCAAGCTTGACTCAGGCCAGATTCAGAAAGTGCCACACAAGAAAAGCATAGCTTTCCAGAAATGAGTGTGTGATGACCTGAAGGGCTGCTGAGGACACAGCTCCATCCCCCTACTCAGTATGCTCGGTCCAGGCCCCATCCAGAAACGCTCAGTCCTGGTGAATGTTTCCCTGAATGTTAGCAAAACTAACACTGTAGGTTACAAGTTTGTCTCATGTGGCATGGTAGCTCAGATGACTTGAGAGGGAGAAAGAGGATAAGGAGTTCAAGGCCACTCTCAGTTACATAGTAAAGTTTAGAAATCAGCCTGTCTCAAAAATAAAATAAATTTAAAAATTAAGCTGGGCATGGTGGCGCACGCCTGTAATCCCAGAACTCTGGAAGGCAGAGACAGGAGACTCTGTGAGTTGGAGGCCGTCCTGTTCTACAAAGTGAGTCCAGGACAACCAAGGCTACACAGAGAAACTCTGTCTCAAATAATTAAATATTTGGGGGGAGGGGTGGACTTTCTATATAGCCCTGATTGGCCTGGAACTTGCTACATAGAACAGGATGGCCTCCAACTCACAGAGAAAAGCCTGGTGTCTATGAATAAAAGTGTAAAACACCATGCCTAGACAATAAATTAACTTTTTAAAGATTATTATGGGCTGGAGAGATGGCCCTGTGGATAAAAACACTGGCTACCCTTCCAGAGGACCCAGGTTCAATGCCCTGCCCACACCCATACTGTCGCTTAGGTTTCAGGGGGCCTAAAACCCTTGGCTGATCTCTGTAGGCACCAGGCATCATGCACAGGGGCACACAGACAGACACACACACATACACACACATACTATAGGCAAACACACATAAAATATTCTTTTGTCCTATCTTTCCCCCCTTTTATCAAAGTGTTTTGCATGCCCTTGTGCACCTTGTCCTTGCCTGGTACCTGTGGAAAAGGAAGTCAGATTGGAATTGGACTTACAGACAATTGTTAGCAGCCATGTGGGTGCTAGGAACCAAACTGGGGCCCTCTGTAAAGAAAAGCAAGTGCCCGTTACTGCTGACCTATCTCTCCAGCCTAGTCGTTCCATTTTGCTTGTTTTATTTTGTTCTTTTTTTTTCAAGACAAGGTTTCTCTGTGTACCCTTGGCCATCCTAGACTCAATTTGTAGACCAGACTGGTGTCAAAGTCACCTGCCCCTGCCTCCCCAAGTGCTGGGATTATAGGCATATGCCACTGTGCCCGGCTCATTTTTAATTCTTAACATTGCCCCTTAAACAGGTAGAGACGAATACATGCTCTGAATAACAGCTAATGAAGTTTTAGGCAACTGAAGGCTTGAAAAATTAATACTGTGCCCTTCCACGGGACTCTTGAGCTGCAAGGACAGCTGCTCTCTGGCCTTTAGCAGACCTCAGAAACTAGAAACATTTATTTCAGGTGCCACCAGCCAGGCCACTGTGGTCAGGACTGGAAAGCACCTGCCAGGCATTGCTACCTGAACTGACTAGAGGTCAAACTTTGCGGCTTGAGTAGCCCACAGTCCCTACCGTCTTTCTTGGGCATTCAAACCACAGCAGGTGATGAGCACCCCCTACAGGCGACTCACAGAAACAGGAGTTAGTGTTCTAGCGTTCACAGCCAGCCTCTGACAAAGTACCCACAGGCCTACTTTACACGTGAGGAAACTAGGCACACTCCCGCGGGTGACTAGCCCTGTGCAACCTTGAGTGGTATGGGAGTTGACTGAAGTTTCTTGCCGTTCCCACACCACCTGGGCCTAGCTCAAGGTCACGAGTGCTCACAAGTGCACACGACTGCACTGGGTCTGGCAGCTCAAAGTGGAAGGGGCCGCTCACCCTTCCAGCCAGGGCCCAGGCAGCGGCTGCTGACCTTGTCACAAAGGCCAGGGCTGTGACTTCCTACTGGGGTTATACATAAATTATTTTTCAGTTTAAAAGTTGTACTCAGACATTTCTAAAGACTGGAACAGTGGCCATCATGGTATTTGTAGTGTTTCCTAGCAATTCACATCCTGAACTGATGTGGGTTAACTCCCTATCAACAGCCCTCTGTCATGCTATCATGGCCTGCTATAGACAGCCTATGGACGAAGTAGAGACCCCCAGAGCCCTGCTCAAAGGACACATCCATACTTTTTATTTGTTTCTTTTGTTTTTCCAGACAGGGTTTCTCTGTGTAGCCTTAGCTGTCATGGACTCACTTTGTAGACCAGGCTGGCCTTGAACTCAAGAGGTGCACCTATTTCTGCCTCCCCAAGCGCTAGGATTACAGGCATGCGACACCCACTACATCTCTACATTTACTTTTCTGGTGGGCTGTGAGCACACCCCCAGGTCCACCGTCCTTGCTGCGTTGCTGCACAGCAGGAAAAGCTGTGCTCACCATGTAGTAGTTCTCCAGGCGGGATGGCGTCTTCTGGGTGCTGCTGGCCGCCACGCCCTTCTCCTTCACTGAGATTCGGACTGGGTTCCGGAGGCCTGCTCGCACCAAGTTCTCCACTTCCTGTGTCTGGGTGGCTGAGAAAAGGCCTGTTCTTCTCTGCTTGGGCAAAAACTGCAGGATTGTATTTATGCTGGGAAGAGAGTACACACATGTACATGTGAATTAAAAAGCACAGAGAAGCCAGGTACAGAGGGAGGGAGGCTGAATCTAGATGGCTGCAGAGTCCAAAGCCAACCTAAGCTACATGGTTAACTTCTAGAACAGCCTGGGCTACAGAGTAAGATCCTGAACAAAGTAAATCAACTATTAAAAGACTAGCTGGCTAGGGATATCCTTCAGTGATGGCCACACATATGGGAGAGCCCTGGGCTTGGTAGCCCTGTAAAAAATCAGCTCCATGAGAAAAAAAGACAGTGAGAGAAGCCATCAGGACATTTAAAGCTCACACCACTGGCAGATAAAAGCATTATAATTCCTGTTCTTTCTTTACACCTTCAGGGTCTCTCTGATGTAAGCCTATAATAGCCAACATGAACTACATGACAAACTACATGTGAATGATACCCAAAAGACTGTTTATTGAACAACATACCCAAATTACAGAAAATGTGAAGAAAACACATACTATCAGAAAATAAAAAACAGAAACACTGGAACTAGCCAAGCATAGTGGCCCGTGTCTGTACTCCTGATCTGCAGAAGTCAAAGACAGGAGGATCCAGAGGTCAAAGCTAGCCTGGGCTAAAGAATGACACTCAAATGTTAACACAAATAAATATATGGATTCAATTTTTACAAATAAAAGAACTGTCCAGGCGTGATGGCGCACGCCTTTAATCCCAGCACCAGGGGGCAGAGGCAGGTGGATTTCTGTGAGTTTGAGGGCAGCCTGGTCTACAAAGCGAGTCCAAGACAGCTAGAGCTACACAGAGAAACCCTGTCTCAGGAATTAAAAAAAAAAAAAAAAACAAAAACAAAAACAAAAACGTGTGACAGGGTTGAGGCAGCTCAGGTCTGAAAAGCAAATGATAACAACCATCCTTAGGTGTGAGCAATGCAGAAAGCCTACTGCATCTACCAGGTCCACTCACATGCGGGCAAGTCCACATTCTCATACCTCGCCTCAAAGCCCATATCAAGAAGTCTGTCTGCCTCATCCAGCACCAGGACATCCAAGCTCTTCACATAGCTGGCCAGGTCTAGACCCTCAGCCTTTCTCCGAAACATGTCCTCCAGGCGGCCTGGGGTTGCCACAATAATGTTCCCGCTTTCAAAAGAAAGTTCCCAATTTAGCACTATACTCTGCATCTCAGAAATATGAACGACAGTTACCAACACACCAAGTCCCCACCCTGCAAAACCATCTAGATCCCAGGGAGAATGGTGGCTGCAGGGTAAAAATAGCAAGGGCTGAGAGAGGAGGGTGTAGCTAAGGCCAGTATTCTGGCAGAGGGGGCACGTTCCAGCCCACAGGCCGCCCTGGCCACCTGTGTTAGTAAGCTCACTGCTGGCACACAGCCACACCCTTTATTCCCACTGTATGCTATCCCTGCCACCTTTCTACAGCAGCTGAGAAACTGCAATACAGCATCACAGGGCCCACACAATTCAGGCCAACCTCCGGCCTGAGGCAAGATACCGCATCAGGGAACACAACTGTAAGAGAAAAGCAGACTGGGGCAGGGGTGGCTCTGTGACATGGCACTTGTCTAGTATGCATAAGGACCAGGTTTCAAATCCTGGCTATGAGAAATAAGGAAGGAGGGAGAGGGAGAAACATAGGGAAGAGGAAAGAAAGGACAGGGAAGGGGGAAGAGGTGGAGGAAAGGAAGAAAATGAGAGAGGGAGGAAAAGAAGGAAAGGGAGGAGAGAGCAGAGGAGGGAGCTCAACCAGGAGGCTGAGGGCAGGTGTGCCCCTGCCACTGGCTGCTTATAATGTGTATCTGCACAGTGTAGAACACCCTCAAATATTCCCAAGCTGGCAACAGGAGCCCAGGGCGCCACATCTTTTACACACCAGGTTATTAATCATACCTGCCCTGACTCTCATGGTAACCCGAGCCTCTGAAGTGATCGAGAAGGACAGGGAGAACCCTCTGGGGACCCCCAAGGGCACTTCCTATGAGCCTAGGGTCCCTCAGCTGAGTGCACAGGGACAGGGACAGCAGCAGGGACTCAGACTCACCCCTGCTGTTTGAACCTCTCTACATCTTCTCCAGGGTTCCGGCCTCCAATCCATAAAATTTGACTGAAGCAAGAAATGGGACTTGGAGCAAGTCAGGAAAAATATCAAGCCAGACCAACAGAAATCCCCAGCACCCATCACCTCAAGTGCCATGTAACCCATCACCTGAACTGCGGGAAGTGCTTTGTGAAGTGTGACAGGACCTCATCAATCTGAATGGCCAGCTCCCGAGTAGGGGTGATGACGATGGCTCCTACCTGTCCACAAGGCAGGACACAGGGTCAGCAGCACACGGGCCCCAGGGTGGATCACAGTAGCCCTGCACTCTCCATCCTTAAACAGTATTTGTAATTTTTTCAGCAGTCTCAGGGCACAGTGGCCAAATTGAGAGCTTTTAAGGGCAGCTCAGTGGCAGAGCGCTTGTCTACCACGAACAAGGACCAACATCACAAAAAAAGAGATAACCAGCATAGGGCCACAGAGACAGCTTGGTGGTTAAGGGCATGGGCCACTTTTCCAAAGGCTCAATACCACCACCCACATGGCAGTCACAACAATCTGCAACTCCAGTTTCAGGGAATCTGAAGGCCTCTTCTGCCTCCATGGGCACCAGGCACACAGGTGGTACACAGACACACATGCAGGCAAAACATCCATATACATAATAAATTAATTAAATAAAATGAAAATATTTTTTAAAAAAATCAACAAACAAGTGGGTGACAAATGACAGCCTGATGAGTTCATGGTCACCAGTGCTGCTGCAGCTCAGGCCTGAAGGAAGCATCACCGGACATGAGTTTTCTCTGCGTGTCATAACATGTTTAGGGAACACCAGAGAGCACATCAGCACTGAACCGGGCATTTATTTATTTCCTTATTTGATGAAGGGTAACGGCGGTTGGAATGAGATGTCCTAAACAGTCTGACACATTTGCACACCTGATCCCCAGTGGGTGGCACTGTTTGGGTAGGTTCAGGAAGTGTGGCCATGATGGAAGTCACTGGGAGCAGGCTTTGAGAGTTAGAATCTCACCATTCCTAGTTTGCTCTCTGCTTCCTGTTTAAGGCTTGAGGTCTCAGCTTGCTCCTCCAGTCCCCTGCCCACCTGCTTCCAAGCTTCCCGCTATGATGATCCTTCCAAAATTGTAACTCCAATAAACCCTTCCTTCTATGAGTTGCCTTGGTCATGGTGTTTTACCACAGCAACAGGAAAATAAAACACTCACTGTGTAGCCCTAGCAAGGCTGGTTCCAGTTCCCTCTGTCCGTGTAGTCTCACATTTCTTACCAGCTGGCTTCATATTCAGAGACTTACCTGCCTCTGCCTGCCAGGGCTGGGATTAAAGGCATCCAACTCTAAGCCCAGGCAATGCTGGAGGCTTTTCTTTTTCTCTTAATTTATATGCATGATCGTTTTTTTTTAGTCTGCAAACATGGACATACATGCTGTGCTTCCTAGCCAGAAGAGGGCGACATATTCCCAACAACTAGCGGTCTATAAAGTTGTAAGGCCCCCTGTAGATCCTGGGAGCCACCCTCAAGTCTTCTGCAAGATGAACAAGTGCTCTCAGTCACTGAGCCATCTCTTCAGTCGCCATTGAGGGCATTTTAAATAACAAAATCACCAACAAAAGCCACAAAAATGAGGGGTTAAGGATTTGGCTCAATGGCAGAGCACTTTGCCTAGGAAGCACAAGGTCCTGGGCTGGATCCTCAGGTAAAAAGGGGTTAAAAAAAGCAATAAATTAAACAGATCGCACATGAGGATAGCTGCTTAGAGTATGAATGTTAAAATGGCATTTCTACCATATCCACAGGAGACCAAGAAACTACCCCAGTGGCATGAGAGCACTCCAGCATGGACTTTGGTTTAACAAGCAACAAATTAAAAAACAGCCTCCTCGGATACCAAACAGGCCTGATCCCTCCTGCCCTGTGACAGTCAGCCAGCCCACCTCACCTGGTTCTTCTTTAGCTTTTCCTCCCGTCTCAGAAGAATCTCCAGAATGGGAATGACAAAAGCCAGGGTTTTTCCACTTCCTGTGACCTGCAAAGGGACAAAGCTTTTGGCTTACTGTCCACTTGACTAGGAGAACAAGGGACAGACTGTATTGCATGAGATACTCACAGCTTCTGCAGCAACATCTTTGTTTTTCATAAACAGAGGGATGGTGGCAGACTGCAGGGAGAGAGTACAAAAAACTGACTAAATCACATCACAACCACACAGCAAAGACCCAAGTCCTAGAACACAGTGGGTGACTAACATCACAGTGGATCATACCCCAAGGGTATCTTGAGTAAACCAGTCACCACAAAGGGTTGAATTAAATGTGACAAGTTGTAGCCAGGTGTGGTGACATATGCCTTTGATCCCAGTACTCAGGAGGCAGGGACAGGCAAATCAAGTTCAAGGTCAGCCAGAGCAACAGTAGTAAAGCCCTGTCTAAAAAACAAACAAAAACATTGTGAGCTATTTTTATAAAAAAGGACAAGTGTGTCAGGAGTCCTAGATTCAAGTCCTGACACGCCCACTGTTCCTTCTTGGACTAGGAAGGAACTGAAGAGACTGAGGTTTTTAAAATTAATTAATTTATTTATTTATATAGCGAGACTGAGGGATTTTAACTTCTTTTTATTTGTATGTGCCTCCTTGTCTGAATGGACACTACATGAATGGAGGTATGCAAGATGGCAAGAACTCTAGACATGGTTGGTGCACACCTTTAAACCCAGTACTTGGGAAGCAGAGGTAGGTGGATCTCTCAGAATTAGAGGGCAGACTGGCCTACAAATTGAGCCAGGGCTACACAGAGAAACCTGTCTCAAAAAAAAAAGGGGGGGGGGGGAGGCAGCAAGAAAGAGTATTGGATCTCCCAGAACTGGAGTTATAAGCAGTGGTAAGGTATCCAATATGGGTGCTGGGAACTCAACTCTGGCCCTTCTGAAAGGGCAGCAAGGGCTCTCAACCGCTGAATCCAGCCCCTGGAAGCACTGGATTTACCAGCAGCCCCAGGGCATTTGTGCATTGTGCATTTGTATTTCTCTCTGCGGTAATTAGCTTCCCCCTAGTCACACTAAAACCTGTCCTGATCATTCAGGTCTCAGAATAATGACAACTCACCCACAGGCCTGCTCCTTCACAGTCCACCACACCTGTCTATTTCGATTCCTTCATAACACTCAGCAAGAACTAAATTACCCCATTCCTAAGGTTCTTACTCTAACATCTGCTCTAAAAAATGAGGCCCATGAAAAGTTACCACGACTGCCAGGTTCCCAGAGCCTAGATGAGACCCGGATACATACCAAGTCCTTAATGAATGGTTTGAGGTTTTTGCTTGCTTGCTTGCTTTTTGATAAATTGAGCCAGGGAGACTCTCTTCCCCCATATAGAACCAACAGGTAACAGTCACTGGGCATCCACCCGGATTTATTTAATCCCACTATGCTAAAAAAGTGATTGTTATTGCTCAGAAGTAAAGGACATAGATTGAGCCACTGTCCGAAGTCCCAGCTAGAACAGGCACGAAGCTTTGAGACCCCAGCGAGGGCATCGTAACCCGCCTGGCACTACGAAGTCTGAGGTTCTGAAGGCGTAGCACGGCCCCGATCGGGTTCTCCCTGATCTCGTAGCCTTCACTCGAGCGGCTGACTGCTCAGCCTCGCTTCCCCGCGGGCCCGATACCTGCACCGGCGTCATGTGAGGGAAGCCCAACTCCCGCAGTGTTCCCAGCACCCGAGGATGCAGCGGCACCGGCAGCGACTCCCAGGTACCCTCCGTCACGTGTTCCATGGCGAGTTCCGGGGCTTCTACTGCTGCCGCAGGCCGGAACGCCGCAGGGGACACTACCAGAGAACACTTCCGCTTCCGGTTGGTCCATTGCAGGGCGGAAAATTACACCCCAGCAACGACGTTCCGGAGGGCGGGCAGAGGCTTTAGGAAAGGGAAGACTCCCGCCCAGCTAGGGCGCGGAGGGGCGATGGAAGTGACAGGGAACAGCCACGCATGGGTCCCCAAAGAACACAAGCAAAACATGCTGGGGACCCACCGCCGGTGGGCATAAAAGGTGCATGACTATCAGGATGTCGCGGCCAAGCGAGGGTCACACTTGGCCAGCCTAGTTTTCTTTGAGCAAATTGAGACTGCGCGCCGACAGCTGTTAAGGGCTTCTCCTGAAGCCCTTCGGCCAAGTCACTTTCTCAGTGACCACTATCCAAACAGCAGATCACCTGCTTACTTTCCCCCAACGGACTTTTAGCGTGTACATTTCATAGGTTCACATCTCCAAAAAGCAAAACAACTGTGGAGGCTTTGTTTTTTGCTTTTCACAAACACACATATGGCAAACTTGGGGTACGAATAAATAAAAAGTCCTCATTGCATCCTCAAAGAAAAGCTTCCCCAACTACAATAAAGTGCAGCCTGGTAAGTGTGCCTATTTGCTACTTTGCTGGACTTGGAATCCTTTCCAAGTCTGTTTGTTTAATAGTTGTAGAAAAGGTAATGGCAGCTATGAAGCATCAACAGAACAGGCCTGTACAGAGAGATTGGCGGCAGACCTCACAGGACACAGTACTTGATAACTGGTCTCTCTGGCTTAGCAGCTTGGTTCCACCTTTCCTTCCCTATGTCCTTGGGTGATTCATTTCATCTCCCGTCAGCCTCTTCTCCCATATCCATAAACTACCTGGTAAAGTAAAATTAATTCAAATGTGACTTCCTCCACCCCAAAGACCTTAAAATATTTAATACTGACCTTTGGAAAAACAAAACAGGCTTTTAATAACTTTCTATGGTTTTGGTAGGAATTGTTTTTAGACAGAATCTCCTATATAGTCATGGCTGTCCTGGAACTCACTTTGTAGATCAGGCTGGCCTCAAACTCGGAGATCAATCTGCCTCAGCCTCCTAAGTACTGAGATTAAAGGTCTGCACCGCCATACCTGGCTTAAAATGCTAATCTCGTTCACTACCCTTGTTTACAAAAATAAAAAAGACATAAGATAGCTGTTCATAAATATGGGCATATCTCATCTGAAGAAACAAAAAATCTACTTAAATTTTAAATTGAGCCAGGAGTGGTGGCCCACTCCTATAATCCCAGCATCCCATGAGGCAGAGGCAGGAGGATCTCTGAGCTCAAGGCCAGCCTGGTCTACAAATCAAATCTAAATTTATAGTCATGGCTATAAAATAGAAACCCTGCTTTGGGGGGGAGAGGAATAAAAAAAAAAAATTAAATCAACCAGCATTAATATAAACCACAGACTACTTACTGTTTTTAAAAAGAATTGTTTATTTACTGAACCTGGGGCATATTAGATACACAACCAATTTTAAATTTACATCTTTTAATTCAATTCTGAGTGTTTTTACACACACACACAAAAAAAATATTGGCATGCAACAGCTGCCCTATGGTGAAAGTCACCTTCCCAACAAACTGTTGCAAAGATATCATCCAAGGTTGAAAAATTATTTTTCCTAAAAATGAAAACCTGTAACAAATTTAAATTAAATTTATAAAACTTGTTACTTGTAGTTTTCCCCTTGCAAGATCCAAAAAGAAAAAATAAAATATCCAGGTAACCAACAGACATCAGTCACCACATAATCCTGGATCGCCCACACCGAAAGCAGAGTGCATTTCATTACACCCATCATCAGAGTCTCTTCATTTTATATAAACAAAACTGACATGTGCCAAAAAAGAAAGATCCCAGAGGACAAACAAACCCTAGTGCTAACACTCAAGACTAGGGCCACTGACTAAAAAGACAACAGTGGCTGCCTGTCACTGCAAGCAATCCAAGGGGCTTAAGCCTTTGGCCTGAGAAGTGCAGGCTTCCACATGAGTAATTTTGCTCTTCCTAAGTGCCAACAATGGACAGACTATGCAGGACAGAGGGACAACAGTCTGTTCCAACAGCCGGGAAACTGGCTTCAATAGACCTCTAAGTTATCAGCTGCTTGTGTCAATTTGAATAGAGGTGATTCAGTTCTCAGTTTCAATATAAAACTTTAGGGGGAAGTGTTGGGATGCATCTTTAGTTTAAAGCAAACTCAAGAGAAAGTATGAGTGCCCATCCTCATAATGCACCCCATCAGGTCACTGTGCCCTGAGACAGGGCCAGAAGGGTCAAGATTCAGATCGCTGTTGCTGTAATGACTCAACAAAATGAACCTGTGATGATGAACCACATCTGAGGGACTCTGAGGATGCAGTCAGGTAACAAAGCATTGTCAGGCTGAGCTACCTCCTAGACAGAGTACATTTTATTATGAAAACCGAAGGTAAAAGCATAACAAAGCCCATAGTCTGAAGACAGCATTAACAGCCTCTGAACTCTTAGAAGGACCTGTATAATGGGGCAACATTCAATTAAGAATTATAGGCCAATCAAATGTCAAATTTTCACTCTAACTTTCCTAAACAGGGTTTCCCCAACACCTACTAATCACAAAGAAACAGAAGTCATGAACATTCAGAAAATAAAAATGTATAAACTAATGACATTATTATGACCAATGAGTTTGGTAAACAAGTAAATTGTGAATTTGGGATCAACAGGAAAAGGCCTTTTAAACAACCCTCCGGACTTCAAAGAATCTCTTCAGGTAGTAGATCTGTCCCAATGTCATGGCAACTAGAACAAGAGCTTCGAAGAAGGACCAAAGGACCACTCTGCTGTTTGTGTTGTCGTTGACTGTGGAGGCAAACAAACAAACTTTAACATCAACCCCTCCCACAACGCAGCACAGGGGTATCATCTCTATGCAACATGCCACTACCAAGCTCAATAAATACTCACCCACCCTGACCCAGAAAGCCACAGCTTTAAAAACGACCTTGAAAACCAGGCATGCTGACACACCCTGTAATCGCTACACTCAGGAAGCTACAGTAGAGGAGCTCTAGCCTCCAGGCCAGACTGTTGGTAGTGGTGCACCCCTTTAATTCCAGCATTCAGGAGGCAGAGGCAGGGGGACCTCTGGGAGTTCTAGGCCAGCCTGGTCTATAAAAAGTCCAGGACAGCCAGGGTTACACAGAAAAACCCTGTGTCAAAAAGAAACAAAACAAAGAGCACATAATGAGACCCTTGCCAAGCTCATACTTTTAGGGCTAAAGCTCAGTCAAGCTTCTCTCACCACACACTTTCTAAAACTCAAGGGATTTGAGGCTAGAAAGACTGCTCAGCAGTTAGAGCATACACTGCTCTTACAGAGGACTCAAGTCTGATTCCTGGCAAGAAAAATGGCTCACAACCGCCTGTACCTCCAGCTGTATAGGATCTGACACCCTGCTCTGGCCTCTGAGGGCAATACACTCACATGCACATACCCACACTCATACCCACATGGCAGAAGGGAGAACCAACTCAAAGTTAACCTCCATTGTCATGCCACAGCCTGAGCAAGCCCACACACAAACATACATACACAACACATACAATAAATATATATATAAAAATTTTTTTGTAAACTATTGATTCAACACTGAGCACCTGTTGTCCTTGGCACTGGTTCTCAACTGTTGAGTCTCTCAGCTATGTGGACCAACCCTGGCAGTTACTAGTAAAGAGGACTATTTTTGCACGGCCCCACCTGCAGGCTAGTGTACAGTTTAAGGGGGATCTGTCACTAAGCTGTATGTTGCTCTGCTCTCTCTGTCCATCATATGGTCAGCTGCATTACCTTAGTGCATACTGGGTGGCTTCTGACTACTCTGGAAATGGCCAAATATTGCAAATTGTTACAATGAGTAATTTATTATTTGGCTTAATAAGTTGACAGCCATTTTTAGTGTATACCATTTCTTTAAAAAACTAGATTTGTTGGGGGCTAGAGAGATGGCTCAGAGGTTAAGAGCACTGGCTGTACATCCAAAGGGCCTGAGTTCAATTCCCAAAAACCACATGGTGGCTCTCAACCATCTATAATGAGATCTAGTACCCTCTTCTGACCTGCAGACACACATGCAGGCAGAATACTCTATAAATAATAAATATTTAACAAAAACAAAAAAGCAAGATTTGAAATAATTACTGGGCCATCAATCTCTCAAAGAGTGAAAGACTATTAACATTATTCTAAAATAATAGCTAAGTTAATCAAAGAACTTCATGACGTGAAGCTCACTTCTGCAGACCATCAACACCTACATGGGCCAGTCAGAACCACCTTTAAGCTGGCACCAAGAGAACTGATACCTTCTTCTGTCCTCCAAGGAGAATGGGCACACAGGAGGCATACAATCAACCACACAGACATACACATAAATAAATCTTTGTTTTAAATCAGGGTGCTAGCCTGGTGGTAGAGCAGTGCTCTGGAGGCAGAGGCAGGTGGATATCTGAGTTTGAGGCCAGTACGGTCTAAAGAGTTCCAGGATAGCCAGGATTACACAGAGAGAACCTGCCTCAAAAAGAAATAAGTAGAGATAGATAGACAGACAGACAGACAGAGTTGATCTGTGTGTATGTGATCACTGTTGGTGGTTAAGCATCTTACCCACTGAGCAACTGAAAGCCTCCTTGTCAGAAGGCCAAACCCCTGACCATCACTGAATGCTAATATAAAACTTAAAAGTAATTTAACTTGCATCAAACAGCATTTTCTGGTTTAAAAAAAACATTAGCTTATTCTTTTTTTTCGGGGGGTGGGTGGGTGAGTGGTAGTGGGTTTGGGACAGGCTTCCTCTGTGTTGCCTTGGCTGTCCCAGACTTGCTCTGTAGACTAGGCTGGCCTCGAACTCAGAGATCTCCCTGCCTCTGCCTCCCTGAGTGCTGAGATTACAGTGTGCACCACTACGCCCAGCTTATTCTTTAGTTGATCATAAAAAAATATTTTTGAACATTGATTTAATGTGAATGTATCCACGTATGTAGTGGTCAGAGAACAAACTGCAGGAATACAGTCTCACAAAAGGAACCCTTCCCCCCCAAAATTGCAGGAATCCATTCTCTTCTTCCACCATGTTGGTTCCTATTCAAGTCATCATACATGGTGGCAAGGAACTCACTCACTGAGCTTTCTTGGCAGCCCTCATCACAAACTTAAAAAGAAAAAACAAAACAAAACAAAGAACTCTTGGGCTGGAAAAAGAGTCAACAGTTAACAACATTTGCTGCAAAGGATTGGGTTCGGCTCCCAGCACCCACATGACTGCTCACAACCAAGGTAACTGCAGTTCCAGGGGACCCAATACTCTCTTCTGGGCTCTGTAGGTACTGAACACACACAGTGCACTGACATACATACAGGCAAAACAATCATACTCAGACAATAAAAAAATAAATAAATCTAAAAAACCGGCCCAGAAACTCTTAAAGATTTATGCTTGCAAGCAAGGTAGTGCACATCTTAACTCTAAACCCCAAGAAGCAGAGGCAGGTGGCTCTCTTCAGTTTGAGGCCAACTTAGTCTTATAGAATGAGTTCCAGAACAACCAGGGCTACAGAGACCTTATCTCAAAAGATAAAAAACAAAACAATACAAACAAACAAACAACAAAGCAAAAAACAGGCAAACAAGCAAAAACACCACACACAAACACTGATGGTATAGAATAATGTTTCATAATGAATCTCCATAAACACGTCTCACAGACCACCCTTCAGGAGAACTCTGAAGTCAAAGTCTTGCTATGGTATATTTGCAAAATTACACACAAGGGGCTCCCGTCACCAGGAGACCCTGTCACAAGCTGTGCTGGTAACTTACTGGCTCTGTGTATTCTCTCCCGGACTTCCATGTACTCCTGTTCATGCTTCACAGCTGTCATTGCCACTGCCAGCTCATTAATCATTTCTTCTAGCTTGTTCTGATGAGCTACGAAGATTCAGAGATAGATCGGCACACATTCAGTCATCTCATTTTGATAAATAATTGTTAAAATATTCTTCAGAGAAGACACACAAAAGCAGCAAATTTTACAAAGAGCTCAGCAACAATTTGAACCACTGATGATATTTCATTCCTTAAGAGTTGTTCCTGCTGGTTCTGTTCATTTTGAGACAATGTCTCATATGTTCCAGCCTGGCTACAAGCTCAGATAGCCCAGGCCAGACTTCAACTCCTGACCCTCCACCCACAAGTGACCATCACAGGCATGTACTTCAACACCTGGCTTTCTAAGCTCTTTTTTTTTGGAGGCAGGATCTCACTATGCTGTCCTGGCTGGCCTTGAAGTCACAAAGATCTGCCTGCCTCTACCTCTCCCTCCTGAGTGCTAAGGTTAGCTTCTCAGAGCATCTTCAAAAGTCTATTCCCAAATAACTAAGTAACTCAATGACTACTGATAGAGAAAAAAAAAAAAAAAAAAGCAGCACAGAGCAGATATGCAATAAACTAAATACAGGGCACACTGGAAATGTGGTTCATTAGCAGAGCTTGCCCAGCTCAAAGGAAGCCCTGGTTTCTCTTCTTCCACCACGTGGATCCCACAGAAACTGGGGATGGTGGCACATACCTAGGAGCAAGGGAGGCAGATGGACCTGAATTTCTTTTTGTTGAGACAGGGTTTCACTATTATCTCTTTCACTATTTTCCTACAACTCACTCACTACGTAGAGCTGCCTGCCTCAGCTGGACTAAAGGTATGACACCATGACCAGCTAGGAGGACCAGAATGTCAAGGTCATCCTCTTCTATACAGTCTGCACTTTCCGGAGACTCTGCCTCAAAAGCAAACAAATGAACAAAACAACCAATATACAAATAAGTTTTAAACTAAAATGGAAATCTACTTTAAGAATCATGTAACTCCAATGTTAATTTAGCATAAAAACAGGCTTTTAAATATAGAAAGCCAGGCACAAAACTTAAGAACACTCAGGAAAAAAACACGCAGCCACTCACTGCTCCAAGTGTGTTAACCACAAAGCGCAGCAGCATGCGTAAATAGACAAGACAGAGTGGCCTCATTTATTTCAGTGGCAAGGGTTTTGGAATGGATTTGGAAGTCAGAGGAAACTTTCAGGAGTTCCTAAATCAGGGATCAGACTCAGGTCCTCAGCAAGTGTCCTGACCGACAGAAACATTCTTACCCACTCAGGTGTCCTCTCCCCAAGCTGTTCTGCTAGCACTTGTTTTCTTTCTTCTTCCTTTTTTTTTTATTTTTTTTTTTATTTTTTTTATTTTTTTTTTATTTTTAGTTTTGGGTTTTTCAAGACAGGGTTTTTCTGGAACTGATCTGTAGACCACACCAGCTGTGGTGGCACTTTTAATCCCAGCACACAGGAGGCCAAGGCGAGGAGACTCATTTAGCAGTGAGCTCTAGGCCAGCCAGAGCTGTACAGTGAAACCCTGCAGTGGGGAGGAAGCGGATGGGGACGGCCCTGCTCTGAAGAATTATGCTCCTAGGCAGTACCACATTAACTAAAAAGCAGGCAGGAAACACAAGGAGGAATCCCAAATGGCAGCTGCCTCACCCCTGCCCAGGATCCAGCCTCAGATGAGATTCCAATTCCTCTACATGATCCTCAGTTCTCAAGCAGCAAGCCTCTATGCTGAACAAGAGGAATCAGCCCTCAGCATCCTCACTCTGAAAGCCCATGCACTATGTCAAATATTTTGAGGATTTCTTAAGAGCAGCACTTCAATAATAGAATACGACATTGCCAAACATCTCAAAAGGCAAAAACTGACCCACTTGGAAACTGTCACTTTAGCGCAGGTGCAACCTAACCCTGCCACCACCAAGCAAAATCGAGAACCTGAGAAGGCTAAAGAGCTAAGCAGAAGCTCATCAGCTGTGATTTTTCTAGCTACTGTAAAAAGGACCAATTTCCTGAGAACAAATACCAATTCCTTAAAAACTCTGAATTCTTTCTAAGAATTAGGTAAGCTCAGCATTATAAATGGCCCTGAAAAATAAAAACAGTAATCAAATACAAATCTTAGGTTTACAGACTTCAAAACCACATCAAACCACCCCTTCATTGTATGGCTACTTAAAAGCGCCCAATATTGAAATATGTATGCCATAAGCAAATACTGTGGAATGTGGCAAACAGCTACCAGCTTCTACGAATTCTACCATGTGCTGTGGCAAAGGAATTAAAAAACAAACAAAAAACAGGACTGCTGGCTGCTGGCAAGCAATAAAGTAGTTTCTCCAGAACCAGCTGGAGGGCAACCCTGCTGGTACAGCTACTTGGGAGACCTAAGGCAAAGAGATCCCAATGCAAGCCCAGTGTGGGCAACTTTGTGAGGGCCTATCTCAAAATTTAAAAAAATACACATTAAAATCAGAAGGATGCAGCTCAGTGTTATGTGTGCTTGCCTACCAAGCACAAAGTCCTATGTTCCAACCCCAATACCACCGAAGAAAAAAAATTACTATTACTGCAGAAAATAGTGTGAATATTCAGCCAGAGCAAACTTCTCATCAGGAGTTCTGCCAAACTTCTGCACAGTATTGTAAACCTAACTAAACTTCACATTAAAGATCAGCAAACACAGCCACGGTGGCTCATGCCTGTAATACCAGCACTCAAGGAGGGAGAGGCAGGTGGATCTCTGTGAATTCAAGGCCAGCCTCGTCTACAAAGTGAGTCCAGGACAGTCAAAGTTCCACAGAGAAACCCTGTCTTAAAAAAAAAAAAAAAAAAACTAAAAGAAAAAGAAACATTAGCAGTGAGGAGGCCTAGAAAACCCTTTCTCTAAAGGGTGTCTAGCAACACTTTTTCTTGTGCAGTTAGTTGGGCATTCATTTTAAGCAAAGTCACACAAAAATGTCATAGTATTCCAATATCGATCAAGTTAAAATCTAACCTGGTAACCAAGTCTTCAAATTTGCCAAAAATAATCTAAATACTTGGAGGGGGCTTTAAGAAGGGAAAAAAACATTAACATGCCAGCAAACTGAGGTTAAAGAAAAAGAATCAGAAATTAGATCAGGAAACAAAAGGATGCTAAACCAAAAAGTAGGATGCTCTCAAACAAAAACAAAACAAACCACATACCATCCCAGGAGTCTCCACCACCTAGAGAAAGGTGTAAGTGCAAACAAAAGAACGAGTTTAGCTAAGCTAGAACGTCTACAGTCAGAAACAGAGGTATACATGAAGCCCAGGATTAGCAAGTTAACAGAACTCAGATGCACGGAGCCTATGGGTTTGCAGGAACAAAATAGTGACTCCATGGCTGCCAGAAGGGACAATCAATCACTAAAAACAGTAACTTCTAGACACTGGCTAATTACAGGTTACAGCCACTTCAACAGGAATTTTGCTTTTAAAGACAGTAAATAAGGGGCTGGAAAGATGGCTCAGAGATGAACACTGTTGTTCTTCCAAAGGTTCTGAGTTCAATTCCCAGCAACCATATAGTGGCTCATTACATCTATAGTGAGATCTGGTGCCCTCCTCTGACCTGCTGGCTTACATGCAGGTAGAATACTGTACAAATTGAAAAAAAAAAATTATTCTTAAAAAAAAAAAAAAAGACAGTGAATGAATCTAGAAAGAGAATTTTATTTCTTTATTTACTTTTTTTTTTGAGACAGGATTTCTCTGTGTAGCCTTGGCTGTCCTGGACTCACTCTGTAGACCAGGCTGGCCTCAGACTCACAGAGATCTGCATGCCTCTGCCTCCCAGAGTGCCGGGATTACAGGTCTATGCCTGTGTGCCCAGCAGAAAGAGAGATTTACAAGAATCACACCAACTGCAACCAGATGGGTGAGTGAAATGAGCTGAAATGAGCTCTTTGTCAAAAGTGACATCTCACCTTCTGTCTCCATATCTTGTCCTTTGGGAGCCTCCCCAATGTCAATGGTGAACATTACTATCTTTGGAGTCATGGTGGACATCCTATTACTGAAGCAGAACTTGTATGTCCCATCCATGTGGGCTGCGAATGTGTACTTGCCGCTGGACTCTCTGTCTCCTTTATAGATTCCTTTATTATCTGGTCCTGTGATCTGGAGGCAGGAGAGAAACAGAAGAGTCACTAAATACTCAGGATCCTAAGTAGCATCCTTCAGCAGGAAAAAAACCCACTAGACTAAAACTTGGTCAGATCCGCTGCAGGGAGCCACAGAACAGTTTGCATACTTCTCCCACTTAATCAAACAAGAGTAGACTCAATGGTTCCCTCAAGCACCTCAGCCCAACTACCTTTACGTATTATCTGCTCAAGGCAAATAGATGTAAGCTTCTCAGAAACAGAAACCACACAGCTCTATGCATGGTCTCCAATATCCTAACATCTTCAACAAAAACAACCCAGGAAGCAGCTTTCCAAAATGAGTACTTGTACTTATTCTGATAGGGTCTCATTACTGGGCCATCTGCTGTCTCAAGTGCTGGGATTAGGTGTGCCCCGAGCCAGTGATGCCCCTGCAGAACACCAGAGCCTCTCAGGCCCCACCCCAATAGCCACTGGGCTCCCTCCTGCCAGAGGCCACCTCGGACATATCCGCTAACCACTGCACTGATCATGAAGCCACTGGCCACTGCCATGTGTGCTGTACATGTGCCATGCCGTGTCCTTCTTTATGAACACGCTGGAGGAAGTCACCGGCTGTTTCTCCTTCCCAAGGTTGGTTTTGGATTTGTGCTGTTAATATTTACTATATAAATATAATTTATCAATTGTGCCAAAAAAATGAATAATTCTATAAAGCACGTTTGGAGGTTTCTATGATCACTGTGAAACAAAAAGATGTAATTTATGTGACACACCTGTTAAGGCTTAGGGAACAGAACAGGTTGGAAATTAGGAGACCCAAATTCCCAAGCAGGGACAATGCAAATCATCAGCCAGACACAGTCAAACCTTCCCTTTGAAGACCATATGTGTACATGCATGTAGGTGCCAAAGAGGGTATCCGATGTCCTGGGGCCGGAATCACAGCTTGCGTTGAACCTACACAGAACTCCAGACCTAGGAAAGCACAGCTAAGTACTCCTAACTGCCGAGCCATGTTCCTAGCCCAAGCCTGCTTCTTTTGGAGCCAGACACCTGGAAAACTGGAGAAACTGGAAAAGCTCACCTTTATCTAGGGTTTTGGCTAATCCAAGCAGCCTCCAAACTTTGGGGTCTCACTTGAACTCCAGTTTCGGTCAGCTAGTTACACCCAGTCGGAAATACCAGCAAGCAAATTAAAACTATTGTATTTGTTTTTTGTTTTTTGGTTTTTTTTTTTTTAATGCAGCATATTGTCGGGACACGATGGTACAGGCCCTTCATCCTATCCTTTCGAAGGCAGGGGCAGGTGAGCTCAATGCCATGAGCTACGTAATGCAACCCTGTCTCAAAAACTCCGGCAAATCATTTTTATTCTCCAAATAAGTAACTGTTTCCTAAACCCTTGGCTGAAATCCTTGCTAAGATGACTGACCTCAGAGCATCTTTCGCGGGACACATTTGGCCGCTCGCATAAGGAAGCGGGTAGGAAGTTAACCCGGTTTCTGTATGGCCAGAACCGGCACTTCTGCCTTAGCGCTACTCCGCAGCTTCCGATCTACTTTCTCAAAGTTTGTTTCCGCACCGCGCCGCGCCGCGCGCGAGCCCTTGAGGACCGCGGAGAACGACAGCGAGCCGCTCCCGCCCGAGCAGACACGCGGCCGCCGCGGGACAAAGCGAAGGCAGAGGCCGAGTCCGCGCCCAGGTTCCGAGCGGAGCCCGAAGCCGCTCGGAAAGACGAGCGCTTTCCGAGGCGCGCGGGCAGGGCCCGTCGGGGGGCTGCGCGACGGGCGGCGGCCAGGCCCCTCCCCGGCCCGCGCCCTTGTGTGCGCAGGCCCCGCGCACTCCCCGGTACTCCCCAACCCCCGAGGAGCCACGCGACGCCGCCCCGACGGCGGGCAGCGTGCCCGCACCTCCACGTCGATGTCCAGGAAGCCGCCCTCCGCCACCTCGAAGATGAGGCCCATCTTGGTGCCCGAGGTGACCCGCTCGAAGAAGCACTCCTCGGCGTGCGCGTCGATGCTGACGAAGTAGCCCGAGGCCGTGGCCAGCAGCGCGGCCAGCAGCACCAGCAGCTCTGCAAACGTCACCATGGTGCGGCGCGGGCCGAAGCCGGGACCCGGACTGCGGCCTCCAGAGCTGCCGCCACCGCTGCCCCCTCAGCCGCCGCCGCCTCAGCTCCGCCCCTTCCGGCTGCGCCTCCCGAGGGGGCTGATGCGGGCGCCGCTGGTTGGCGGGCGTCGGCAGCTGCCACGTAACGGACTCACGGCGGCCGAGGAGGGTCAAGGCGGAGCCTGAGCACGGACGGCGGCCCTAGAGAGCCAAAAACTCTTCGGCCCCAAACTTTTCGACGTTCGAACTAAGGATCGCGTGGACTTGGGCTGCGCGCACGGAAGCGCTGTTTGCTTTTGCAGAGGACCCGAGGAGTTGGAGTGCAGCGTTCACCTGTTGGTCCTGAACCATCTTACGCCCGTTCCAGGGAACCAAACGCCCTCTTCTGGCAT
The DNA here is from genome assembly GCF_907164565.1 of Psammomys obesus. Classification (NCBI taxonomy): domain Eukaryota; kingdom Metazoa; phylum Chordata; class Mammalia; order Rodentia; family Muridae; genus Psammomys; species Psammomys obesus. Next base: position 12,935,848 of record NW_026590062.1, on the reverse strand, counting down.
CCTCAAGCAGGGCACACACCCGGTGTACAGACCCAAACACTTAAAAGAAAGTGATCTTCTATATAGGGGATTCAGTTTTAGGATTATCCAGGGAGATAGCAAGAGATTCGGAGTCAGCCTCAAAACTGGAGGCTCTGGAAAGTGGGTGCTAAAGATGAGAACTTCAATTTTTGTGTTGTTTCTTTTGTTTGATCCCCATCACCCTGTTTATCTAAGTTGGGGGCCACTCAACATTTTTAACCCCACACCATCCCTCTGAGATCCTCTGAGGATGCCCAAAGTGCCTTGTCCTCTGGCCTCAGCGGGACACTGCACTCATGCGCACATACTCATCCCCACCCGCATACACATAGTTAAAAGAATAAAAATAAATCTTCTTTCAAGGATCTATACATGCGAAGCAGTGAGTTTGAGGCAGCCTGGGCTACAGAGCAAGTTCCAGGACAGCCAGGGCTACGCAGAGAAACCCTGTCTCAAAAAACAACAAAAGAAAGATCTGTGCACTTGATATTGCAAATTTTCCCCTTGCTCGGATTCCTTAAAAATTTTAATCCTCCCATTATTGTCACAGAATTGCTGCCAGCCCTAACCCCCACGTGGGTTTATCACATTGCCTGCTGACAGTCTTCTTATCCCTCAAAACTCAGTTCAAATGTCACCTCCTCGTTGCTGGACATTGTTCGGCCACCATCCCCTCTGTGTTTGAAGTGCACGTTTGTTCTTACGGAGAAAAGTTCAGCCACTAGCTAGTCTTGAGAATGCCCAGCCTTGTGTATGCTGCCATCTCATGACCATCTAAGGCCTCATCACAAGTTTCCCTCATCACAAATTTGGTGATTTCATTTGGGGAGTAGGAGTCTGGCTTGCAGTTCCATTTTGCACATGGCTCTTATGACTGTGACTAGCCCCAATTTCCTGGTCTGTAAAACAGGACAGCACAGCAAGCCTGCCTTGAACATCTCAGGGACTTTTTTTTTGGGGGGGGGGGGGGGGAGAGAAGAGTCAGCAGGGGGCAGCAGTTTTCCACTTAAGGTGACAAGAGAGCTTTAGAGCTGCAGTGACAGTTCTCACAGCAATGAAGTCTCCCAGCTTTGGTCAATGCTCCCACCCTCCAGGCCCTTCTTTCCCCAGGTCAGCTCATTAGGAAAATCACCCAACAATGAATTTGTTTTTATGTAGAAAAGCAACATCAATTTTTAATTTGGAAGAGATTAAATACTATTATCTCCAACCATCCAGCGTTTCAAATGCGAAAATTTAACATCTTGGGAAAACACAATAAACTGTAGATTGTGAGACGTACTGTATAAGCCAGAGCTCCAAATTCAAACATCTTCAAATATCAAACAACTTGATTTAGGTGACAGCGGGTGGTGGTAGCTCACATCTTTAATGCCAGCACTCAGGAGGCAGAGACAGGCAGATCTCTGTGAGTTCAAGGCCAGCCTGGTCTACAGAGTGAGTCCAGGACAGCCATGCTTACACAGAAAAGCCCTGTCTCGAAAAACCAATTAAGGAAGGAAGGAAAGAAAAAGGAACAAGAGATGAGATGAAAGAGGTTGAAGAAGGAAGGTGAGTCCAGACTTTTCTGGACCACCTGAAGAGCAACAGGAAGCCTAGGAAAGATTTGTCAGACACCATGGCGTTCACACTGGCTGAAATTTCTGCTTTTCTAGCTGGAGGAAAGAGAGGAGGAGGATAATCAAGTAGAAGTGGGAGGGAGGAGCAAAAGGAAAAGGGGAGGCAGGTAGCAGAAGACAAGAGTGGGCGTGGAGCTAGAGAAGAGGGAGGCGCAGGAAGGAGGGGGAGGAGGCGAGAGCAGGAGGGGGAGGAGCTGCAGCAGTGGACCGTGGGGCTGCGAAGAGGGCGGTTTGAATGCGCTGCAGATTATTTAAATGCCAGCCTATTCCCGGTGTACGCTGCCACCGCCGCCGCTGGCTGCGCGCTGTGCATGATGTGCGGGCGGCACGGGCCACAGCCTACCTGCCAGCTTCAAGCTCTCAGGCGGCCCGGGTTTCCAGGAAGCAGTGACTTCTCCCCCCGCGGAATCGCTGCTCCCCTTTGCCTCACTGTGGAGTGTCCCCCGGCTGTAGCTCTTCCCCATAGCGCCATACCTGGGGGGAGGGGACGCCACAGCAGCCCGGAGTCTTCTCCCCCGAAACACCCTCTAGGGAGTTTTCCTCTAGGTTTCTTCTTTTCCTCCACAGTCCGTGCTGGCATTCTTTCAAGCCCCAGTCTGTATTTAAAAAGACAAAAATCAAATTAAAAAGCCTTTTCGGGGAGGGCTTTGTAATTTATCTGCTTATTCATTTGGCCGAAAGGGAGATGTGCTCCAGGTATGAGACAGAGTAAAATGCTTGGAAGTCCGTTCTCTCCTTCTACCACCTAAGTCCTGGGCATAGAGCCCCAGGCTTGGCACCAATCACCTCTCCCCTTGAGACACCTGACAGCTCAAGGGAGGGGCTTTTGGAATCAGGGTCTTGCTATGAATCCCTGGCTAGCCTGGAACTCACTGTGTAGACCAGACTGCCCTCAAACACATAGAGATCCACCTGCCTCTGCCCACTGAGTGCTGGGGTTAGAGACCTGCACACCTCCTGGTGCGTGCGTGTGTGTGTGTGTGTGTGTGTGTGTGTGTGTGTGCGCACACACACACACCTGTGTTGTAGTCAGAGCACCGCTTCAGGAGTGGGTTCTCTCCTTTTGCCATGTGTGTCCTGGAGATGAAACGCAGGTTGTCAACAGGTCCCTTTACTGAGTCGTTCCTAAAGCCCCAGCTTTGATCTCTTGACCCTGCTGTCATTATCTCCCAAGTGTTAGGATTTACAGGCACAAGCCACCAAGACTGGCCAGATAGTTGTCCTGTGATGCTTTATTTTTAATACAGTTTTAAAGCTCACTTTATTTTTATTTACAGGTATGGTGTCTGCAGGTGGTTTGGGGGACCAGAAGAAGGGGCGGGGTCCCCTGCATGTAGGACAGTTACCTGTGAGCCCCCTAACATGGCTGCTGAGAAACTTGGGTTCTCTGCAAGAGAAGTATACACACTTAACAGCTGAGCCTTCTCTCCAGCCCCTATTTTTATTGCTCTGATGTTGCTGAGGCTGGCCTTGAACTTGACATGGGACCCAGGAGATACTGGAACTCTGGCCCTGTCTGCATAGGTTCCAACTATGTGTCTGCACACCAGGATATTGGATACTGTAAATGTGTGACTTTCTATGTCTTACTTGCTCTAAATAATGACAGAGACTTATATTTAAAAAATAGCTTTAGGCCTTAAGCTAGACTGTTGTTCCCAACTAGCCAACCCATTTATCTTTTTCTTTTCTTTTAAGATTTAATTATTATGTATACAATGTTCTGTCTGCATGTACACCTGCAGGCCAGAAGAGGGCACCAGATCCCATTATAGATGGTTGTGAGCCACCATGTGGTTGCTGGGAATTGAACTCAGGACCTCTGGAAGAGAATCCAGTGCTCTTAACTGCTGAGCCATCTCTCCAGACCCCTAACCCATTTGTCTTAATTTATGCTTTTTTAAAAATTTATGCTTAATCTATGTTCTGTCATGCGGTTCTCTACCTCTCCTCAGTTTCATTCATCCATGTCCAGGTAGCAACTCCTGCTCTCTGGTCCCCACCTGAGACCCTCTACCTGGGCTCCAGAAGTCCCGCCCTAACTCTTCAACCCAACTACTGTCTCTTCAGCTCTTTATTTGACCAATTAGAAGGTGATGGAGAATAATATTTGCAACATACCAGGACAGGAGATGCTTCATGATAATTGCAATGCCAAGTTTGGGACTGCAAGCAGTTCTCTGGGTACAGAAATAAGCATTTGAACACACAGTACACAAAACAACCTCCAACAGGATATTCTCCCCGTGTTTCAGCAATTTATTATTATTATTTTTAAATATGGAACACTTCACAAATTTGCATGTCATCCTTCCACAGGGGCCATGATAATCTTTGTACCGTTCCAATTTTAGTATATGTGCAGCCAAAGCAAGCACCCAACAACTTATTTTTATTTGTGTTTGTGTGTATGGTGTGTATCCCATGAAGGCTGGAGGCCATGAGAGTAGAATAGAACCCCTACCCTCTCACCCATACCCAGGAGGTGGGGTTTGAGAGTAGCTGCTGAGCTGCCCAAGTAATTGCACAGAGACCTTTTATTGATATGCAAGCTTGGCCTTAGCTTAGACCTGTCCCCAGCTAACGTGTAAAACTTCAGTGAACCTAGTTATTCTAATCTACATCTGCCAAGTCGTTCTCTTACCTCTCTTATGTCCCCTGTTTCTCCTCCCTGTCTGGCTGGTGAAATCTCCAAGCCTTATTCTCCACCACCACCCCCACCTAGTCTCCATCACCTCCACCCCCACCCCCATCACCTCCACCCCCACCCCCTATCACCTCCACCACCTCCATCACTTCCACCCCACCCCCACCTCCTCCACCTCCACCCCCTCCAACCCCAGTTCCTATCTCTGCCTGGAAGCCCCGCCTACACTCGCCTGCCTTGCTCTAGGCCCTTCAGTTTATTAAACCAATCAGAAGCTGTTGGAGCAAAGTGTTTACAAACACTGAGACAGGTGATAAAAATAACAATACTGGACAGTGGTGGTGCACGTTTTTAATCCCAGCACTCTGAAAGCAGAGGAAGGTGGATCTCTGCGAGTTCTAGGCCAGCATGGTCTACGGAGTAAGTTCTAGGACAGCCAGGGCTACACAGAGAAACCCTGTCTCAAAACAAACAAACAAACAACAAAAACCCTGAAGTCCGGCCTGTACTCAACTCAGAAATCAGCATTTGAATAACACAGAAGTTTCCTTTCCACATTGGACAAGGAGAATGTCCAAACACCACCCCCCTAGCCACTGTGCATATTTTATACAAGATTCGCCTCCATTTGGAATGGATGGGTCCTCCAAGGGGTTGCCCCTTTTCCTTTGCTTTCTTCCTATTTATTTATTTAACTACTTCTTAGTTTTTTAAAAGGCCTTTTTTTTTTTTTTTTTTTTTTTTTTCTGGTTTCTGGTTTTCGGAGACAGGGTTTCTCTACATACATCGCCCAGGATATCCTGGAACTCAAAGACTCTCCTGCTTTTGCTTTTCAAGTCATTCTGGAATCTCAGGCATTTGTAAAGACATCCTGACCACCTGGAATTACCTGCGCATGCCCTTGATCACCCTATAAGAGAACTGGAACCCTCCCCCCCTCTTCCTCTTCTGCTCCCTGATTCTCTCTCTTTTTCCTCTTGTGCTCCCTGACTCTTCTTCCTCTTCCTCTCTTCTCCTCTCTCTCTCTCTCCCTCTCTCTCTCTTCCTTTCTCTGTCTCTGCTCCCTTCTCCCCCCTTCCCCTAATAAACCTCCCACGTGGAACCGATCTCATGGCGTGATTTGTGAACCCGTGTGTAACCTTCACATTCGCACGTTTCCTAACAAGCAGAGCGGATCATGAGAACGCAGGTTTGACGCCAGGCAATATAACTCAGACCTCTCATCCCAGCATCCAGGAAGTGAAGGCAGGAAGATCACCAGGAGTCCAGAGCCAGCCTGGGCTACACACCAAAACCCTGGCGCAAAGAACAAACAAAACAGAACTGGAGAAATGGGTTAGTGCTTAGAAACACTTATTCTTGCAGAGGAATCAGGTTCCATTCCCAGCACCCACCTGGCAGCTCACAACCTATTACAACTCCAGTTCCGGGGTCTGATGGCCTCCTCTGGCCTCCTTAAGCACCCCCTGTGCCCACCTATGCACAAAAATAAATAAAAGGATTTTAAAGAAACGAACGGAAATGGGTTGCATTAAAAGAGATGACTGGGTGAAAATAAATAAATACAAAAACAAATGGACAGCAAGCCTTTCTGAGGACTTCACACACTTTAATCACTCCTCATCAAAAATCCTGAGGGACAGAAGTCTCCATGATTGAAACTGCTCCCATTTTAACAAACGAAAATAATCCAAATAAAGACGAGGTAACTTTCCTGGGGCCCCACTGCGGTCCCGAGACAGCAAGGTGACCTTGACTCCGTGTCAGTTCCTTTTTTAATTTTTTTAAACATTTATTTATTTTAAATTAAAAAAAAAAACAAATGAATTTATGACTATGAGTGTTTGGCCTGTGTTGTGTTTATGCCTGCGCATGCTGTGTGTGTGGTGTGCCAAAACAAATGAATTTTATGACTATGAATGTTTGGCCTGCGCACACTGTGTGCCGAGTGCCCGCTAAGGCGGGAAGATATGTTGAATCCCCTGAAAGAGGAGTTACAGATGGTTGTGAGCTGCCATGTGGTTGCTGGGAATTGAATCCCGGGTCCTCTGGAAGAGCAGCCAGTGCTCTTAACTAATGAAATACCTCTCCAGCCCCCTGCCTGCCTGTCCTCAGAATGCAGGGCCACACCCAGGTTTAAAATTAGCATTACTTGTTTTTGTTTGTTTGTTTGTTTCTGAGACACGGTTTCTTTGTGTAACAGCCCTGGCTGTCCTGGAACTCACTCTGTAGGCGAAGCTGGCCTCAGACTCAGAGATTTGCCTGCCCGTCTCCCGAGTGCTGGGACTAAAGATGTGCACCACCACCACCCAAAATTATTTGTGTATAGGCACACATGTGGGAACCCATATCTTAGCGTACTCAAGGTCAGAGGACGTTTTCCAGAGTCGGTTCTGTCCTTGTACTGGGGGGATAGAGACTTGGGGTGACTGCCTTTACCCTCTCAGCTTACAGAGTCACCAAGCACAACGGGGACACTCCCACTCCTGTCCAGCAGTCCTCCTGCCTCCACAGCCAGCACGCTGATACTGCAGGCATGTGCCCAGACGCAGCTCACACCGCCTGACCCCGGCTTACCCTTTACTATCTTACTCCCTCTTCTGATCATTTCCCTCCTTTGCCATCTGGCCTCTGGCTCCAGCTAACCTTACACAGAGCACAGCTATAACATGTATAGATACAATCTGAATGCACACAGCTATGACATATATACACAATGCAAATAATATATAGTATCTATCTATCTATTTCTCTATATATATTTAAAGACAATTTTAGAGTGACACAGTGGGCCCTCGATTGACAGACACATTGCATAAGCTAAAATGCACAGTGTACTTAGAGCAGAACCTGAGACAAAGCTCTCCAGGTGCTGAGCTGGGCTGTGCTAGTCAGCTACTTTCCAGATATTCAGCAGATTTCACAGATAAGTGCAGCAGCAACCCCTCCCCTGCCCCCCTCCTGCAACAGATCCCCCAGTACACACACACACACACACACACACACACACACACACACACACACACACACACACACACACTGTGCCTGTGCGGCAGCATCAGAACAGGTCCACAGTGCATCAGCTCCCAGTGCAGCCACTCCCCCAGCGCAGCTCCCCAGACCCCCTCCGTGCAGTAGTTCCTGCTACAGCTCCCTCCAGGGCAACAGCCTCAGGGGCAGACAAAAACCCAGCTACTGTGATTTTTTTTTTTCCTTTATATATTTATATATGTAAACCTTGTGACAAAGCTGTAATTTATAAGTTAGGCACAGCACAAAAGTGAGATTTGTAACAATAAAGCAGGATTATCCTAATAACATTATTAAAAGTATGTTAGAATGTATACGTTTTAACGTATACATTGTTTCCGCTGTTATCATTTCATGTTTACAGAGAGTGGTTGGGAGGTAGTAGCTGAGAACACACACGAATCAGAGCAAACGAAGATTGGGGTGGGTGGCGGCTACTGCAACCTCTGGGCCTCCTCAATTTATCATCATCATCATCATCATCATCATTTTATCATTATTATATTATATTGTAAACGGGACGAAATGTGGTGCCTGCCTTTAATCCCAGCACTCAGGAGGCAGAGGCAGTGAGATCTAAGTTCGAAGGCAGCCTGGTCTACATAGTGAGCTGCAGGCCAGCAACTCAAAAGAAACAGAAACATTTCTATCCTGAAGGACCAAGGACCTCTCAGCACCTAAGGCTATGTATGAGGGCACATTTTGATCGTGGGAACAGAAGAGTAGGGGGAGGGCGCAATTTCAGGGTAATCCCTCTTAGCTTGGGCTGGGGTCTGATGGGCAAGTGGACTTGCTGAAGCAAAAGGTCAAAGAGAGCTCAGGACCCGTCTTGTGGCTGAGACTCATGCCCGCAGCCTGTCTTCTTCCACTGCGTAGTGACGAAGTGACATTTTGTTTCAGCTTGCCGGGCAGTGGCTGGGCGGGCAGCGGCGTTGAAGACCGAGGACGCTCTGGGGCGTCGGCTGAAGTTGCCACGGAGTCGCGGTGGACCCCTGAGCAGAGGAAAGGTAGACCTCCAGGGGGCAAAGGGTCCCGCAGGATGGAATCCAGGCGAGGCATCGGCCAGCTTTGCAGACCGAGGACCCCAGGGCGCCGTGAGCTGCTGTCACCGAGGCGCCCGCTGGAGCGCAGGGTGGGGAACCCGGGGCTGGGCTAAGCAGGGAGCAGCACGGAGCTCCTGCGTGTCGGCGGTCCCCCAGCAATAGCTGGATGCTAGGGTGAGCCCACCTCCTGACCCTGTCCCTGCGCAGGCAGACTCCGCCCCCTCCCCCATCAGCCAATGGCTGCGCGCCGTGGCGCCCGCGGCCAGGGAGGCGGAGCACGGCTGGAGGAGGCGGAGCAGGGCCGGGGTCGTGGGGACCGGAGCCCAGGAGGCGGGACCGGAGCCGGGGGCGGAGCTTCGGGATCAGCGGGGCTGCATACCGGGACCCCCGGGGACGGAGACGCACTCCCCTGTCCGAGCTCACGTCGCCTCGCAGCGTCCCCGCGGGGAGGAGCCGACCACCCGGAGTCACCAAAGTTTGATTCTCCTCCCCGGGAGGAGTCTTCGGGCCGCGATCCCTCCGGGCACCGGGCGCCACCCGCCTCCCAGGCCGGGACCAGCTTCTCCATCGCTCCGAGTCGGAGCCTCAAAGTCGGGAGGCGCTGCGGGCCTGCGCACGCGCCGCCGCCCTCGCTATCCTCCCCGCGGTGCTACAGAGCCCCCCCTCCGCCCCAAGTTCACGAGTTCCACGAGTGGACGGACGGCGCGGGGCCCGCGCGGGGCCATGGAGGAGCCGCTGGGGTCGCCGCCCGCTGCCCTGTCGGCGCTGGAGAAGAACGTGGCGGAGCTGACCGTCATGGACGTGTACGACATCGCGTCGCTCGTGGGCCACGAGTTCGAAAGGGTCATCGACCAACACGGCTGCGAGGCCATCGCACGCCTCATGCCCAAGGTCGTGAGGGTCCTGGAGATCCTGGAGGTGCTGGTTAGCCGGCACCATGTCGCTCCCGAGCTGGACGAGCTGCGACTGGAGCTGGACCGGCTGCGCGTGGAGAGGATGGACCGCATTGAGAAGGAGCGCAAGCATCAGAAGGTGGGCGGAGGCCTCAGTCTGCCTGTCGGGTCAAGGGGCGCTGGCTCTGTGGGTGCCTTTCGGTCCCGGGCAGCCGCTGGTGTCTGTGTAGAAGAGTGTCCCAGTGCCTGGAGTGGAGCGGGGGGATTCACAGGGTGAGAGAGGAAGGGAGGCCCGGGTCCTCTTAGCCCAGCCTGGAGCACTGAATAGCCGTGTGACCTTGGGTAACTTGCTGAACCTCTCTGTGCTCTGTCTCCTGGTCTGTCCAATGGTTACAGTAGAACCCACCCACGAGGACCAAAACGGGATGCAGTGGGCACGGTCAGTAGATAGTATTATTTTATTCCAGGAAGGAAGTCAGTCCTCACCCACCCTACTTTGTGACCTGAGGTGTGACACCAGATGCCCGGCCCTCCCTTTTCATCCTACCCTAAGTACCTTCGGGGCGCTTGGAGTGAGCTCCAATCCTCGGGCTTCATAGTCACAACTTTCTTCTCAAGCCCCCTCACCTCCCAGGTCTAGCTACCTGCACCCTGGGGTGCTTTCCCTGCCTTGATTCTTGCCTTTGGCTCTTTTAACACTGTGAGGTGAGTGAAGAGTTTGTTCGCTTTGCAGATGAGGAAGGAAAGGGTCCCCACTTTGGGGAGATGCTTCCAGGGTTTCTTCTCCAGCCTGCTTGACTTGGGGGGCCGAGCTGCAGGTGGCTTTCAGGCCCACCCTCTGCCTCTGGAGAGGTCACCTGCCCTGGAGAGAGAGGATCAGACTAGGTGCCTGGAAAAGGGAAGCAGCAGACATGTGGTTTCCTGCCCTAACCTCAGCTCCGGCTGCTTTTGACAGACCTCTCAGACTAGGAATGGGAGGAAACTCCTTTTCCCTGGATGCTAGAACCTGTTCTGGCTTGCTGTGTGGCCTCAGGAAGTTTGGTCGGCCTCTCTGAAACTCCCTGGCAGGCCCATCCTCTATTGTGTACTGTTGGGATGGATTGAGTTCTCTGAGACTATGGTCAAAGTGAGGTGTTTGTCCTCACCCTTCAGACAGATCATGCGTGTGTGTGTGTGTGTGTGTGTGTGTGTGTGTGTGTGTGTGTGTGCGCGCTGATGTGTTTATCCACTCTCCCACCCCACCCCCTTGTCCTGTGCCCTGGGGTCAGGAAGGAAACTGAGCTCCTCAGAGTCAGCCTCCTTTCCAGGGTCACACTCCGAGCCGGAAAGTGCCTCCCTCAGTCCTGTAATTAATTTCCAGAGTCTCAGGACCAGTGGGACATTGGAGCCAGACAGCCTGCTTTCAAACCCCACAGTTGGCAGGCTGTAGGCTTTGGGAAAGCTCACTGGCCTGTCTGTGTCCCCGTGTCCTCTGCTATCACAGGGTAATCTCAGACTCCACCCTGTAGGACAGTGATGATCATCAGGGGCTGTCAGTAGACACAAAGAGCACAGGCCAGACCCTGGGGCCGACAAGATGGCCCAGTGGGTAAAGGAGTTTATTACCAGAGACCCAAGCTTCGGAGGTGTAAAGTCTGAGATGCCCCCCCCTTCCCAGGCATTTTCTACATCCTACCTCCAAATTCCATTTCTCCGGCAGGGCCTCTGGGGAATGAGGGCCTCATAGTCCTTTATGCTAAATCCAACCTTGGCCCCAAGTCTGCCAGAAGCCCTGCTGGCCTGGGCCTTCACAGGTCACCCAAGTCAGACGGAATTCTCAGCGGCACTTGTTGCCTCAAAATGCCACCAGCTGCAGCCAGGAAGTAGGCACCAGCTTTTGTTTGTAAACAGCTAGAATGGAATCCCTCCTCCCCCAGCCCAGGCCTCTGTGTGGCTTGTGTAGAGGGTCAGAACAGGCCCATCCCATCTCTCTTCTACAGCTGGAGGCACTTCACGCTACATTTTCCCCCCCACAAAAACCTCAGCATGCCGTTGGTCCATCTCTCACCTCAGCTCTCCCTTCTCTTTCCTTCTGTCTCTGTAAACACAGCTTCAGAGAGGCAGTGTGTGCCCTGTCCTTCCTCAGACACTTAGACTCACTCTGCCGGCCTCATCGCCCAGCCCCAGGCCAGGGACCCATGGTTCTGTCTGATAATGCAGTGTGCAACCCTACGGACATAAGTGGTACACAGAGTGCTCTCCTGGGTGGTGTGGATGGGCAGGGGGAAAGCAAGCCGGATCCTCAAGTCAGGCAGCGGTTGGGTGAGGGAATAGAGCGAGCAGGGCCTGTGTGGGTATGCCTGCCTAGAACACACAGTCTGTGTTGTTCACTCAACAATTACATGGACGTAGTTTTAAAGCTGGGGATTCAACTCAGGGCCTTACTCATGCTAAGCAAGCCCTCTGTACTCCACACTCCACAAGCCCCAAATGCACTTGAGTATTCCGGGCACCACTCTGGGCACTGGGGATGCAGGTGAAGATCTGGCCCCTGAGGGCCTGCAGTTCTGCGCCATGCTGGTCGATAGCAGCAGAAGTATATACTAGGAGGAAACGGGTGAGGTTAGTGCTAACCCAGAGGCTAGAAGCCAGTAAATCCATGATGCTTTCAATCTCACACGGATTCAGCCTAAGAACTGCTATTTTTTAGTTTCCTTGTGGTGCTGTATTTCAAACCCGCGGCCTCACTCGTGCTAGACTAGTGCTCCACCCTTGGCAGAAGAAATTCTGAAGCTGGGTGCAGTGGCGCACACCTGTTAACTCTAGCACCCCGGGCCGGTCTCTGTGAGTTGGAGGCCAGCCTGGTGTATAAAGTGAGTTCCAGGACAGCCAAGGCTACACAGAGAAACCCTGCCTCAAAAACGCCAAAAGAAAAAAAAAAAGTTTTTTTTATATTTTTTAATTTGTAATTTTGTTTTATATGTGTGTTTTGCCTCATGTATGTCTGTACCTCATGCTGTGTGCCTGTGGAGGCATGAAGAGGGTGACTGGAGTTGTGAGTTGTGAGCCAACATGTGGCTGCTGGGAGTCTATCCCAGGTCCTCTGCAAGAGCAACCAGGGCTCTTCATCACTGAGCTGTCTCCAGACCCATGGATTTTTTTTTTTAACCCAGTTTCCCCCACCCCCTTGAGACAGGGTCTCTCTGTAGTCCTGGCTAGCCTGGAATTCTTCTGTAAACCAGGCTGGTGTTGAACTCAACAGAGATCCACCTACCTCTGACTCCCTAAGATCAAAGACATGCACCACCATGCCTAGCCTATACACAACATTTGTTTGTTTGTTTGTAGTAGGTCTGATGTAACAGGCCAACATGGAACTTGCTATATATCAGAGGATGACCTTGAACTTATGATCTTCCTGCCTCTACCTTCCTGGTGCTGAAAATACAGATGTGGGCCACTGGTCCCAGTTTATGCAGCTCTGGGAATGGAACTCAGGGCCTCATGCATGCCGGGCAAGCATTCTACTTTCTGAGCCACAGCTCTAGGCCGCCATTCTCCTTTTCCTTTTTTTGTAAGTTAAAAACTTTTTCTTAGCTGGTCTACATGGAGAAAACCTGTCTCAAAAAAAAACAGAAAAAAATTTTTTCATGTATGTATGCATTTTTTTGTGGAGGTCTACGCACATGGAAATCAGAGGACAAGTCACAGGAGTCAGCTGTCTCCTACCTTGTGGGTCTCTGGTCAGGTCAGATCTGATGGGCAAACTTGTGAAGGCCCCAAATCTTTTCGCCAACATTTGAAATCCAGCATGTATTTCCCTGTACTATCGTGAATGCATGTATTTAAAAATAAACAGAGGCATCAGCTTATGATTAAGTGTCATGAAGGAAGTAAAGCAGGGAGCTGGAGGGAGGCTGTCTAGAGGGAGCCCTTCAGGGAAGCTTCTGAGGAGACACTGCCTGAGCTGAGGGCTGAGTGAGGTGAGGAGCCAGCCACAGAGAGGTCTTGGTGAGGGAAGGCCGGTACCCACAAGCAGACGCACACCTACACATAAGTAAAAATAAATTTTAGAGAAAGGAAAGGAGGGAAAAAAAGGGCTGGGGCTGTGGCCCATTTGGTAGAGTGCTTGCCTAGCATGCATGAGGCCCTGGGTTTGATTCCCAGCAAAGTAGAAACCAGACATAGTAAGCATACCTGGAACCCTAACACTGGGATGTGGAAGCAGGAGAATTAGGTTGTCGAGGCCAGCCTTGACTATTCGGGGAGTTTGAGGTCAACCTGGGCTACAAGAGAGTCAAAACCAACTGTAGCTAAAATCTGTATTCATTCCTGTGACTGCCGTGACAGGACAACACCAATGGCTCAAAGCAGGAGAAATGTGTTTTGCTGTGTAATTTGTACAGTGGGTACACTGAGGTGCAGTGGAGCAAGGAACCTGCGGGTCACACCAATGGGCACGGAACGTTACTTCCTGGGTAACGTTCCGGAAGCTAGGAGTTGGAAATGGGTTGTGCTCAACAGCTGGGCCTGGTGGTGTATGGGACTGAGGCAGGAGGATGGCAAGTTTTAGGCCCACCTGGGCCACTTACTGAGGCTCTGTCTCAAAAAACTACACAAAGGGCAGGGCTGGGGGAGGGGTGTATCTTACGCTTGATATATGGGAGGTCCTGGACTCCGTCCCCAGCACCTGAAATTATAATAACAAAAAAATAGAATCAAGGTGTTGGGGAGGCTGCATTGGCTTAGGACGCGCTAGGGGAACTCCATTTCTTTGAGTTTTTCCAGCCTCTACTGTCTGCATCCCCTGGCTTATGGCCCCTTCCTTCATCTCAAAGGCAGCAAGTAGCATCTTCCAGACTCCAATCTATGCCACATTCCCTCACACTCTGACCCCTGCTAACGTTTTAAAAGGGCCCTATGGTCCCACAGACCCACCAGATCTCCTTGAGGTCGAAGTACCCTTTGTTATAGAAGGTGACGTATTGTTAGGTTTTGGGGACTAGCATGTGGACATCTTTGTTGGGGGGGAGGTCATTGTTCCACCTGCTTAGCTGGTTACTCCTGATACCCACTTGGGTCACTCTGTGTTCTGCCTGTGCCAGCTGGGAGCAAAGGAAGGGTCTGGCTCAGCCTCCAGGCCACCCATATATGCATTATGTTGCCTGACCATTACTGCCTCCATTTCTCACCACCTTGGGCCAGCTGTAGGTGTCACACCCTCATTTCCTCAGAGCCACCGTTTTCGGCTAGAAGGTGGGATGGAGGAACTTGGGTGTCCGGCCACCTGGCCAGCCTGTGACAGACTGTGGGAGGGAGAGGAGGGCTGGCCACATCCTGACTGTGTGGGCACCTTCTGGGTGCCAGGTGCCATTTTCAGCCCTTTCCATCTAGCTGACAGTCTCATCCCCCCAACAGCCCTCAAAGGGACATACACTACTTTCATTTCTGGGGCACCCAAGGTTTAAAGAACTCACCCAAAGATCAGCTATTTGTAGTGGGAACAAAGTTCAAGCCAGGGTGGGCATATCTAGGCCTGGTGGTATAAGCCTGTAATCCCAGCTACGGGGAGCCTGACGTAGGAGAATTAAAACAAGGCCATTTAGGCTGGAGAGATGGCTCAGAGGTTGAGAACACTGGCTGCTCTTCCAGAGGTCCTGAGTTTAATTCTGAGCAACCACATAGTGGCTCACAACCATCTATAGTGAGACCTGGTGCACAGGCACACATGCAGGCAGAATGCTATAAAAATAATAAATAAATCATCATAATAGTAATCATATAATAATCATCATAATAGTAATCATATAATAGTAATAAATAGAACAAGGCCCTCCTAGACTACAGAGTGAGTTCAAGGCCAGCTTGGACAACATAGTGTAACCATGTCTGAAAAGAGGGCTTCAGATGTGGCTTAGTGGTAGAGCCCCTGCCTAGAATCCCCCAATGAGAGGTTGGGGGTGAGGCTCAGTGGTAGCCTCTGACTAGAATCCCCTAGTGAGGGGCCGGGGTGTGCCTCAGCGGTAGAATACTTGTCTACCATGTGTGAGGCCCTTGGTTCCCACAGGCAAGCTTGTGTTGACAGGAATGCAAACTTCAGTCCTTCAGCCACAGCCACAGCCACAGCCATGGTACTCCCGAACCTTGTTCATGCATCCAAGTGAACTCTCCTGTGTTCACAGTTATACCTTCGCTTATATTGCCTGCAAAGAGGAACTCTATACAGTAACCATCACTCTTGGTGCCCCTCCTAGCTTCTGGTTACCTCTTTCTCTATGGATTTGCCTGTTAGGACATTTCATAGAAATGGCAGTGCAGACTGTGTGACCTTTTGTACCTGGCATCTCCTCTTAGCTGGAGCTATCAATAGTAACACTCCTCTTCCTCGTTCTTCTTCTTCTTCCTCTCCTTCTCCTTCTCCTCCTCCTCCTTCTTTTTCTTCTTCTTTCTGGAGACAAGAGTTTCTCTGTGTAGCCTGGGCTGTCCTGGAATCACGTTGTAGACCAGGCTGGCCTCGAACTCTCAGAGATCCACCTGCCTCTGCCTCCCCCAGTGCTGAGAATACAGGCGTGTGCCACCGTGCCCAGACCATTTCATTCTTTTTTATGTCCAGATTATGTCTCGTTGTGGAGATAGGTCAGTGCCTTCCTGGGCTGATGGATGCTGCTCCCTTTCCTCTGCTGTGAGCAACATTGCTGTGGACCTTTATCTACATATGTGATCCTTTGGGTGTGAGCCTGTCGGTTTTTTTCCTGAGTCTTTTGGGAGGGGGCAGGGCATGGCCTAGGCTGGCACCTAACTTACCACAAGCCTCCTGCCTCAGCTTCCTGAATGTTGGGATCACAGGTGTGTAGTACTATTCCCAGGCTGGCCACGTGTCTTGGGCCAATCTGAGGGTAGGGAGTTTTCTGTCCTGGGTGGATTTGTGCCAACCTCTAGATGGTTCTGCAGAACGCCACAGGCCTGAACATCACCAACTCTGGCTCTTACCTGTTTGATGGAGCCGAAGTCTCACTGTGCAGCCTCGACCCAAGAACACTTAACTCCTCTTGCAGAGGACCCAAGTTCAGTTCCCAGCACCACATAGTTCTCTCATCTGCCTGTGCCCCCAGTTCCAGAGGTTCTGTTGCCCTCTTCTGGCTTCCCTGGGATCTGCAGGCATGTAGTATATCTCCCTATGGGCAGAATGCTCATTTAGGTAAAATAAACAACTAATTTTTTTCAAGATTCATTTTATAGTCTTAGTATTTCTTCTTATTTTTGAGATGGAGTCTCACTACGTAGCTTTGGCTGGACTGGAACTCACTATGTAGACCAGGCTGGCCTTGAATTCATAGAGATCTGCCCGCCTCTGCCTTGCGCATTGGAATTAAAGAACCACACCTGACCCCCTTTTATTCTTTTTAATTATGTGTGTGTTGTGTGTCTGTACGTGGGTGTGTGCACATGAGTGAAGATGCCTCTGTGGGCCAAAAACAGGTGTTGGGGACCAAACTTGCATCCTCTCTCACGGCATCACGCTCTCGTAACCTCCGAGCCAGTGTCCCAGTCCCTTATAGATTTTGTAGATTCTGTTCTGAGATGTTCTTTTAGGGTAAGCTAACCTCTAACTTGAAGACATCCTCCTGTCTGAGTAAGTACTGGTAACAGACTGATCTGAACAGTTCTCTCACAAGACTTAGGATTGACATGTGGGTGCTGGGAATTGAACCCAGGTCCTTTGGAAGAGCAGTGCCCTTAAGCACTGAGCCATCCGTCCAGCCCCTCACATGCCTTGTAAACCCAGAAGTTTTAGTTCCCTAATGAGGGAAACCGAGGCTCTGAGTGTTTCCACAAGCTGCTCAGGCTGCCTGGAGTAGATGCCTGTCCCAGAGAGCGGAGGAACTCTGGGGCTGTGGCCCTGTCACAGGGTCTCTGCAGCCTCTTTGTGCCTTGAAGAGGTGACTGGGGAGTGTCAGGACTCCACAGCCAGGGATGGCTTATCCACACAGTTGGTGAACATAAGTGTGGCCTGGGCTGGGTCCTCAGGGCTTCGGAGCACACGTCAGCAGAAGGGGCTCTGTGTGCCACCTGCTGCCGGAGACCCGCTTCCCTTGGGGAAAGAGGGTGGCTCCAAGTCCCAGAAGCAGAGCAGTTCTCTGGGTGGGTGGGCGCACTTGACCCCGGGTGACCCTGTGTCCCCGCTGCAGGAGCTGGAGTTGGTGGAGGACGTGTGGCGGGGCGAGGCGCAGGACCTCCTGTCCCAGATTGCCCAGCTGCAGGAGGAGAACAAGCAGCTGATGACCAACCTTAACCACAAGGAGGTGGGCTTCTCTGAGGAGGAGTTCCAGAAGCAGGAAGGTGAGGCACCCCATCCCAGCGCTCCCCTCGACCACTCAGAGGCCGCTGCCTCAGTCCAGGCGCCTTTGGCTCCTGTGGGCAGGTGGATTCACATCCTGACTCTCCCAGAGAGAGAACTGACTTCGGTCCAGTTCACGGGTATTGACCGAAACTCACTTAGCTGTCATGGTTTTCTGCTGTCCTCCATGGTTCCCCTGGGCCCTGGGACGCAGAGGCCAAGCCAGACCCTGGCCACTTGAAACTGTGGTTTAGCACAGGGGAGATGGGCAGTAAATAGATGTCTGGCTCCGATTTGTGGCGACTGATGCTATGTAACACTATACGAGACGGGGCATAGGGCAGCACCCTGGGGTCATTTGAGGTCCAGTCATCAGCGTCCTCACAGTCAGGCCCTAATGAAGTGTTATGTTGAAGCCAGGAGGTGGTGGTGTGCCTTTAATCCCAGCACTCAGGAGGTAGAGGCTGGAGGATCTGTGGGTTCGAAGCCAGCCTGGTGTACAATGTGAGTCCAGGACAACCAGGGCTACACAGAGAAACCCTATCTTAAAAAGGTGGGGGGACTTTGAATCACATTCATGCCACGAATAGGTGGCACATGCCAAGGCCCTGGGGTATGAGTGTTTGAGGGAAACTTAGAAGGTCAGGGTAAGAGAAGATGGTTAACTGTAATCCCAGCACTTGGGAGGCAGAGGCAGGTGGACCTCTTTGAGTCTGAGGTCAGCCTGGTCTACAGAGTGAGTCTGGGACAGCCAAGGCTACACAGAGAAACCCTGTCTTGGAAAACGAACGAAAGGAAGGAAGGAAGGAAGGAAGGAAGGAAGGAAGGAAGGAAGGGGAAGGGGAAGGGAAAGGGAAGGGAAGGGAAGGGAAGGGAAGGGAAGGGAAGGGAAGGGAAGAGAGAAGAAACCAGAGTGTTACCGTGAGTAGATGGTCTCTTGGCCCCACCCTGACCTGTCATGTGATTTGATGGACTCACAAGACCTTTTTGTGCCTCTGTTACCCAGTCTGAATGGGAGAAAGCAGTAGCAGTCTCTCTCATCAGTGTTCTGGCCTCTTAGTTTAGCGTTTTCAGGGCCTGACTGTATTTTAGTGGATTTCAGTGGTTTCTCCCTCTTTTTTAATTGCTGTATGTTATTCCATTTCGTGGCTGGACCATGTCTGTCATTCATCCATAGATGGGGCTTTCTGGTTGTGTCCACTTTTTGGCCACTGTGAACCTCTTTTGGGTGTCTGTGGGAAGGCCAGGTTTCAGCTCTCTGGGGTCCACATCTAGGAATGGATGTGTGGAATCATTTTACATAGGAAAATCTTGGGGTGAGCTATTATATTCCTGCCACGTACCCAGAGGCCTCTGTGGGTGATCTGGGGATCGCACTGCCCACTCTGGCAGAGCCTCAGAGACCTTGGGCTGCTCTGAGCTGCTTTCTCTGTGGCCTCTTCCCTCTGAGAGTGCGGCCCTGCCAATCAGCATGGACCAGCGTAAGGTGTGTGCGGGAGAGGCTCTGAGCACGGAGTGTGCATGGCTCCCGTGGGACAGCTGGGGAGCTGTGTTCTCCGAGCTGCAGCCCCCACCCATGCGAAGAGGCAGGCAGATGCCAGGCTGCCTTCAAGGTTATTTTTATTTTGTGGGGAAACCATGGGAACACAGCAGGGACCAAGCGTTCCCCACCTACCAGAGAAACAGGCATTCGGCCGAATTGCCCCGGGAGGAGGAGGGTGGCGCTGGTGATCTTGAGAACCAGTCAGGAGTGACATGGCCATGGCCAGGGCTAAGGGCTGTATGAGGACTCAGGTACAGGGGTCAGATTTCTGTGGAGGTGGGCTACGGGGAGGAGGGGTGCTCAGAAGCACCTGTCTTACCTGGGCCGCTAGATTTCTGAATAGTGACCAGTGCTGCGTTTGGATCTCTTTTGTGATCACCACAGAAGCCTTTGGAGTAAAACATCCACTCTGGTAGCCGGGCAGTGGTAATGCAGGACTCGGGAGGCAGAGGCAGATGTCTGTGAGTTTGAGGCCAGCCTGGTCTACACAGTAAGTTCCAGGACAGCCGAGGCTATGCAGAGAAACCGTCTTCGGGGGCGGGAGTGTGGAGAAGCTGGGGTTACAGATGGGTACCACCACATGTGGCCTCTTCACATGGGTTTGTCAAATTTGCTGGACAGCCATCCTGTGGATGTCTTGAGGGAATATGGAGACAGGCTCTCGCTAGGTAGCCCAGGATGGCCTCACACTTGTAGCAACACTCCTGCCCTGTCTCCAGAGTGCCAGGATTACAGGCACGTGCCACCAACCTTCACTAGATTTTTTTTAATTATTTTCTTCTCCTGTGTATATGTGCTTGAGTTGATGTAGGTTTGAGTAGTCTTCTGTGTCTCTTCTCCTGTATTCACTGGGGCAGCTCCTGAGTGTGGCCGGTCTCGAGCCTCTGCTTCCTGAGGCCGGAGTGTCATGAGAAGCACTATGCCCATCTCAGTGGGTTCTGGTGATCCCGAACTCTAATCTTTTGTTTACTCGGCGCTGAGCCTTCTCAGCAGGCCTGCTTTCTGATTTTTTTTTTTTTTTTAAAGGTGGGGTATGAGATTGGTGGCAAGGTCTCACTGTGTAGCTCTGGCTAACCTGGCCGGACCTTGGAATGTAGACCAAGCTACCCTTGAATTCACAGAGACCCACCTACCTCGGCCTCTGGCTAGAGTGCTGGGATTGAAGGTGTGTGCTACCATTCCCGGTTCACCAAATAGCCTTTTCTGTTTTAGACAAGGTTTCTTTATTTAGCTTAGGCTGGCCTTGAATTCACCAGGTAGCCCAGGCTGGCCTCAAACTCACAGAGCTCTACCTGCCTCTGCCTCCAGAGTGCTGGGACTAAAGACACGCGACACCACGTGCTCCACCACTCCCTACTTTCACCAGATGCCTGGATGGCACCTTGTGTGTGGGAGGCATGAGGTAGTGGAGGGGAGCTGTCCTGGCTGCCCACCGCATGCTTCGTCCTCTTGGCCTTGTGTGTTGGCTCTACCCATCCTCCAATCTGCCCTGGGTAGGTGCAGCTACCCTCCTAGTTTATGAACTTGGAAACAAATGCAGAAGCCTAGAGCCGCACAGCCGGGTGTGGCTTGCAGGGTCAGCGTGAGCTTTGGAGGCTCCCTCACAGTGAGGTCACACCAGTCAGGACAGCTGGAGGGCCGTGTTGGCGTTGCCAGGTGCTGAGAAAGTGAGGCAAGGGGCAGGAGAGTCTCAGCGGGGGGGAAGGGAGCCATCTGGTAGAAGGGACCTACCAGATGAAATGGAAGCGCATGAGCCGAGGGAGGTCAAAAGGAAGAGTGTCAGGCAGAGGGAAAGACAGAGCGACAGTGAGGTAGGAATGTGTTTGGCGAGACTGGAGGCAGAAGCAGGCACCAGGGTCTTCGAGGGGTAATTGAGGGGGACACTGGGCCCTGAGGGAGAGTTCTAGCCCTCATGCACTGTGACTCTACGGGACGCTTATGCTGGGGCGGGGGTGGCTCACTCCCTGGTCTTGCCTTCCACCAGGCATGTCAGAGCGAGAGCGGCAGGTGATGAAGAGGCTGAAGGAGGTGGTGGACAAGCAGAGGGATGAGATCCGAGCCAAAGACAGGGAGCTGGGCTTGAAGAATGAGGACGTCGAGGCTGTAAGTGAACATCACTAATCTGAGTCCATGCTCCCTACTTCATGGTGCCGGCGAGAGCCAGGATCCATAAACCTGTGAGAGCACGCTGGAGAGGTGACAGCTCAGTGGTTAAGAGCTCTGGCTGCTCTCCCAGAGAACATGGGTTCAGTTCCCCATATCCACAGGACAGGTCATAGCAGCAGCTCCCCTCTCAGGAGAGCTGACACCCCCTTCTGGCCTTTACAGGCACGAGGCACACGTGTGGTGCTCAGACCACGCACATAAAAAAAAAAAAAAAAAAAATTATTAAAAAAAAAAAATCCCATGCCAGGCATGGTGGTGCACGCCTTTAATCCCAGCACTTGGGGAGGCAGAGGCAGGTGGATCTCTGTGACATCGAGGCCAGCCTGGTCTGCAGAGTGAGTTCTAGGACAGCAAAGGCTACAGAGAGAAAATAAATAAATAAAAGCCCACGTGTGTAGCATCATCCCTTATCAAGACTCATAAAACTAGAAACAAATTTGAAATGTGTTTATGATGCTCCAACTGAAGAGGGTGTGCCCTTGTGCCATACCTGTGCCGCATGCATATACAGCCTGGTAACTGTACATTCGGCCTCACTGGGTGCCTCTTTCTCCCTGCAGCTGCAGCAGCAGCAGACGAGGCTAATGAAGATCAACCACGACCTTCGGCACCGCGTCACAGTGGTGGAGGCTCAGGGCAAGGCGCTGATCGAGCAGAAGGTGGAGCTGGAGGCGGACCTGCAGACCAAGGAGCAGGAGATGGGCAGCCTGCGGGCGGAGCTCGGCAAGCTCCGAGAGAGGCTGCAGGGCGAGCACAGCCAGAATGGAGAGGAGGCGGCCGAGGTGAGCGGCAGGCTGCTGCTGAGGTGGCTTGGGCACCTGTGTAGTGGGCCCGGCAAGCACAACTGCCTTGCTTTTCCCGTTGGACCCTAGAGGGTGGGAGGCACGAACGGGGGAGGGCGTGTCTGCTGGCCCGGGGACACACAACTGGGCATGGGCAGAGCTGGGCCAGAAGGCCCACTTTGGGAGGCTCACAAATGCCTGTTAACCCAGCTCCAGGGCACCTGGTGCCCTCTGCTGGCCTCCGTGAGAACTGGCGTACGTGTTTCCATACACACCCACGTAGACAGACACATATACACACTTTTAAAAATAAAACCTGTGCAAGCTGGCATGATAGCTCATACCTGCGATCCTAGCACTCAGGAAGGTGAGGCCAGAGGTTTAGGAGTTTAAGGTCATCCTTGACTACACAGCAAATTCTAGACTAACCTAAGTTGTGTGAGATCCTGTCTCAAAAGGCAAAAAAAATAATACCCAGTAACAAAAGCTACACGGATGGCCAGACAGGGTGGTGCACACCTGTAACCCCAGCACTCAGGGAGGCAGAGGCAGGTAGATCACTGTGAGTTCAAGGCCAGCCTGGTCTACAAAGCTAAAACCCTGGTCCAGGAGAGCCAAGGCTACACAGAGAAACCCTGTCTCTCTCTCTCTCTCTCACACACACACACACACCTGAAAAACAAAACCACGAAGATGTTCACAGTAGCATTAGTCATAAGATCTGACGGATAGAGGATATCCAGTTAGGAAGGGAATAGGGAAATGAGGTCATACATATCCCACACAATGGAATATGACTCAACCCTGAAAAAGACTGAGTCACCAGCACACGCTAACCCATAGGAGAACCTTGAAGAATTCATGATGAGCGAGAGTAGCCAGACACAGAAGGCCACATGCTTTGTGACTTGATTTGTCTGAGAGGTCTGGATTGGGCAGATCCAGGACAGGATGTCGATGGGAGGGGCAGAGGCTAGGGCAGTGGCGAAGGGCTAACAGGCGACGAGGGAAACGTCCTGGAACGAGACGAGGTGCTTTACACCTCGGGATATCCTACAAACCTCTGGGCTTTATTCTTTGAAGGGTAGATGGTATGGTGTATGAATCATGTGAATGAGTTTAACTTTCTTTTTTTAAATTTCGCGTGTGTGCACATGCATGTGCCACAGTGTGTGGCCGTCAGGGGACCACTGTGGGAGTCTGTTCTCTTCCTTCTGCTCTGTGGGTTCAGTGACTGAAAGATGAGTCATTGTCCACCAGGGGGATTAAACAGATTGGCTCATCTGAGCCGGGCTCGGGGGGCTTTTCCAGGGTGTGATTGGAAGAGTGAGGACGGGTAACAGACGGATAGAGGGGGAGCGTGGTGGGAGGAGCCTCAGGGCAGTCGGGGAGCGTGGTGGGAGGAGCCTCAGGGCAGTCAGGGAGGCATCAGAGTGAAGGCGGCTGGTTGGCAGTGAGATGGAAGGGCGCGCTGTCCACGCGGTCCTGCAGGCTCCTAAGGCAGAGGAGTTTGTGTGCATCTGAGGGATTAGTATTGCTGTGGGGGATCCCGGGTTTATGGCTCGTAGAAGGGAAGGACTGAGCCCCAGTTCTGCTCCCCTGGGGAGGGAGCCTGTCTCGGTGGTGAGACTTTGTCCACCCAGGTCTCTCAGGAAGAGCTGGTGGCCAGAGCTTGTGGTGAGACCTACACTTGAGAGGTGACCCCTGAGGCAGTGTGTATCAGGGAAGTGGGAAAGGCAAACAGGAGGCCTGGTGACAACGCCACACCTCAGACTAAGTACGCTCAGCCCTGCTGGGGCAACTGAGAAGAGCTGTCTTTCCACGGGGTGACACTGGGGACATTTATCCACAAGGTCCTGCCCCAGAATGGCTAAGGGCCACCTGGGGTGTGAGCCCTCCATGCCCAGCAGACGCTAACAGGAAGGCACAGGCAGGCAGCAAGCACTGGAGGCCTCACTTGACGGAGCTGTCCGGAGGCCCAGGGCCAGGAGGCGGGGACAGTGGGTTTGACACATCGATAATCCCCAGGGGGCCCCAGGGACCCCAAGAATAGGCTCTTCATACCAGCAGCTGGAGGGGCCCCAGGGCTTCTAAGGCACAGCATCTGCCGCTGGCGGGGGTAAGGTCAGGGGGGAGATGCTGGCGTTCCCATAGGTAGAAAGTGAGACCCGAGTGGATGCAGGAACAGTCGGAGATTGCATTTTCTTTCCCTGGGTGCATGCTGGCTAGTCACCCTGTGAAGCTGATGAACTTAGAGGCAACTGAGCTCTAGCCTGGACAGTCCTTGCCCAGCCAGTTGCTTCTGAAGGGCCAGAGTCTGGGGAGAGAAGTGAGGAAGAAGCCATTTTAGAGGGACAGGTTAGGACTGGTTTTTGGCATTCATTGTCGGGAAGTCAGGTTCTGTGTTGAAGGAGAGGGAGAAAGGTTTATTGGCGACTGAAGCGTGACGGTAGCACAGCTTCAGGTACAGCTGGCTCTAGCTGCTCCAGATGGCAGCAGGGATTCCACTCCGGCCTTTTTGGTTTTGTTGCCTCTCAGTTGGTATAGTTCTCAGGTAGGCTCTTGCCACGGGATGGTTCCTGATGTCAGCCCACTCAGCAAGCCTCTTCTTCCCGAGAAAGTCACAGCAGAAGTCTTCAGGGAGTCTCTCACAGACTCATCCCTGACTCAGCCCTGTGTGGAGAGGCCCGGAAGATGGCAGCTCTGCCTTCCTGAGTCCTTGGCTACCCTAGAGGGGTCCATGAGCTGGGTGGATGCCAAGTGGAACCTTGGAGGCTCAGGGGAAGTGTGGGTCTGGGGTCACAGCGTCCCTCTGCAGCGCAGGAAGGGGCTGTGAGTGCCACGCAGGTCCTGGGCTGCAGCAGAAATGCACAGAGGTCCCGTGACAGCGCTTCTGCAGGTGTGGTGAGCCCTGGGATATTAGGGAGGGCAAGTGAGGTATGGCGGGGACCAATGACTTGGCAATCACACAGGCCTGAAGTCAGAGGCTGGGCCAGATCCACAGCAGGGGGAGCAGGCACATGCCCAAGACAGAGGCACTAGGCCAGTCTGGGGAAAACCATGCCACACTGTCATCCCAGGAAACCAGGTCTCTATCTTTCTGACCAGGCAGGGCTGGTCTAAACCTGGGTGCCTGAGGACACTGACCCTAAGGACAGTGTGACTCCCAGCCCTGCTCCAGGTCCCTCCCTTAAGGAGGACAGGGACATTTTGCACCAACTGGCTGCACAGGATAGTTTTACCTCCTCTTTCTGGCGACTGAGGAGCAGGAGAAATAGGGAGAAGGGCCGGGAAGATCACTGTTGATAAAGAGGCCCAAGGACCCGAGTTTAGAGACCTGAATTCGGATCCCAGCGCTGACATACAAAAAGCTAGATGGGCCCACGTCTATAATCCCAGCATGGGGGGAGGGTGCGTGTGGGGGGGTGGGTCAGGGCGCAGAGCTACACCAGGTTGTCCCAGGGCTTCCAGTCAGAATTGCTGAGCTGAACAAATGGACTGGAGCGCAACTGCGGAAGACACGTGACGTCAACGTCTGGCCTCTGTGCGTGCACACAACTAGAAAAACATACAGAAATGAGGCATGAAGTCAGACTGTGTCCTGGATCATTCTGCGGGGTGCATGTCAGTCAGACCGGGGAGTGCAGCAGAGGTGGGTGAGACCCCGGGCTCCTGGAGGATGAGGGGAACAGTGTTGACTTGGCGGTTCTGAATCTTAGGCAGCTCAGGTGGAGAAACTCGGGGTTTGGAGGAGGGACACTAGAATGGAGAGGCATGGCCGGCTGGCCCTCACACACCCAGAAGGTTCTCTGAAGCACACGTGCTCACTGGCAGAGTGCTTGCCCCTGCACTGGGAGGAGGGGACAGGTCGGGCGGGCAGGTGTCCAGTGGAATGTGGAACAAGCTATTCCGGGCTGGGGAACAGCCGGGAGCCAGGCGGGGTAATGCATCAAGTGGCTGGGTGCAGGTCAGTCCTAGGGCAGGGCTGGAGGAGGGAAATGGGAGCCATAGAGGAATCTAGGGCTGGAATGGAAGCCTTAGAAAATAAATAAGTACATAAATTAAAAAACAAAACAAAACAAAAAACAACGGGTTTCTCCACATAGCCCTGGCTGTCCTGTAACTCACATGTCCTGTAACTCACATGAGACCAGGCTGGCCTCAACTGCAACTCCCATCTCTGCTTCCTGAGGGCTAGGATTAAAGGTGAGCAGCCATGAGCCTGGCTAAGGAAGCCATTCTTGCTGTTTCTGGAGTAGCCTGATTTTCTAATTTACCCAATCCCCTCCTTTTTTCTTTTTATGTTCTTTTGTTGTTGTTTGGTTGGTTGGTTGGGTGGTTCTGTTTTTTGAGACAAGGTGTTTCTGTACAGCCTTGGCTATCCTGGTTTTGTAGACCAGGCTGGCCTCTGAACTCACAGAGATTCACCTGCCTCTGCCTCTCTGAGGGCTGGGATTAAAGGCCTGTGCTACCACGCCCATCTTCTTTCTTTGTACCTTTTGTGTGTTTGTTTGTTTGTTTGTTTTGGGACATGATCTCATGTGGCCTAAGGAGGTCAGTATCCAAGGATAACCCAGAGCTCAGGATCCTCTTGTCTCTACCTCTCCAGTCCCAGGGTTATAGTGTGTAAGCTACAGCTGGTTTACTTTGTGAGGGGCACTGAACCCAGGGTCTGGTGCACATTGGGCAGTCGCTCCAGCTATGGTGCACTGGATGGTGTGTCTGAGATAGAAAGAAATCCAGGCAGGCCTCAGACTCCACACCTCACTTCATATTAAGCTTCAGTGTGACTCCTCACACCCCTCCCCCCAGGACTTCACGCGAGGGCCTGGGCTCCGGCAGCTCCAGCACTGCGAAACAAATCATGAGTGGCGCCTGGTTGATTTCTCGGAAGCGGATGAAATAAAGTGTGTGCGATGGCCATATGTGGTAGCACACACCTGAAGTCCCCGCACTTGGACCTTGGAAGGTGTTCAAGGTTATCCTTAGCTGCATTTCTAGTTTGAGGCCAGCCTGGGCTCAGAGGGAGACTGTCATACAACAACAAAGGCAGAAAATCCCACGATCCCCTAAGGACCTGGTAACTGGGTTGAGCCAGGGTTTAGATCCAGGGTCCTGGGCCCAGGGCAACCAGAGACTGACCAGTCCAGGCTGCTCTGAACTGTAATCACCAGGCCCCACTGATCCCACAGGGGAGCCTTCCCAGGAGGCCAGGTCTCAGGCTAGAGGCCTCGGCCTGCACTGCTGCTCCCAGGGACTCCCGGCATCTCCTGGCATCTAGGCCCAGAGTGTCTCCAGGGAGCAGCTTATCTGAGATGACCTGAGCCACCCTGTGGTGCCTTGTGGGGTGAGCCTCTGATTGGCGTGATGACCACACAGGCTTTCCAGCTGGAACGGGCCTTGCTCCTGCTGCCCACGGGCTGGAGTCGTAGCCAGTAGAACCCCGGTTCTCCCCACACTCCAGAGGCAAAACTACCACACACCTGGCTAAGCTCTAGGGAATTAATGCTTCTTACCACAAAAGCTGACCCTGCTCCAGATCACAGGGAACTCTCTGTGTCTTTTTTCCCCCCTTAAGATTTATTTGTCTATTTATTATGGCTGTTTTGTCTTCACACCAGAAGAGGGTGGCAGATGTCATGAGACTACAGTTCTAAACAGCATGTGGGTGCTGGAAATTTAACCTGGGATCTCTGAAAGACCAGCCAGTGATCTTAACCAATGAGCCATCTCTCTAGACCCAGCTCTCTGTGTTTTGGCTGAACACAGCAACTACTGTGTTGTTATAATGAAAAAAAAAAAAAAATCCCAACTGTTTAATTTTACCAATGAAGACTCAGGAGCCAGATGGTGAAAACCTGCTAGTTCAGAGAGGCAGAGAAAGCACCCACCTAACTTTCTCAGCTCACATCCCAAAGGAAAAAGCCAAAAACCAAAAGCTTGCTAGCTCACACAACAGCCCAGGGGGAAAAAGCCAAAAGCTAAAAGCCAAAAAACTCCTTCTTCACACTGTCTTAAATGGTCTTCTCTCAATGGCCCTCCATTCCATTTAATCCCTGTCAGCTGGTTTCTTCCGCCTCTTGACCTAGAGTTTCTGTGTTCAGAAAGCTCTTGGACTAAAGGTGTGTTAGGGCTTAACCACACCAAACAAGAAACAGGTTTTTAGGGTTCACAACCTCAGGGTTCACAATGGGATCAAATATCCTGCAACACTACTGGGGAGCAAGAGGGCCCTGCATATTAAGTGGAAAGAGGCCTTAGGAACATCACTAGGTTCACTGGGGCATGATGGTATACACCTGTGAACCCAGCACCAGGGAGGCTGAGGCAGGAAGGTTTAATTTGAGTCTGCAGATCTTAAAACATTTGATGCCTCATTCAGATTTTCTGGCACAGCAGGGGTCTAAACAAATGTAGGGAATATTGTGTGGCCCTAGGAACTCCACTGTGCAACCTTTGGCCTATGCCCCTGGTGCTGAGAGCTGGCAGGAAACTCCTACACATCAGCACCCCATGCACAGGGAACACCTTCCCAGGAACCTCTCCCTTGATCCTCACTTATTCGAGTCTGTGTGTCTCTCTCTTGATCCTGCTGTTCGGTCTGAGTTCAATGACAGTGAGGCACAGATGGCTTTTCAAAATGCTGTCTGCCCTTTAGTGGAGGACACTGTCAAGAGTAGGAGGCCAGTCCCCAGTGGTGTAGTAGTCACGGATAATACTGGATAGAGGTTTGCCTCACAGTAAAATATTACACAACCATGAAAAGACATGAAGCTTCGATACAGGCTGCAACCAGCTGGGGAGAAAAGTCGAACCGTGTGGGGTCACCTATCTGGGAAGAGAATCTGAGATACTGAGTGGCCTGTGGGGAAACAGGCGTCATGGTTCTTCTGCTGCTCACCTCTTTGCAGTGGCTCCGGCTCCAACTGTAGGTGTGGGCAGATCCCGCCCCACCCTCAGCTGACCTGCCTGGCAGGCGGTGTCTCCTTTCAGCTGTCCCTTCCCTAGAACAGCCTGTCCAGGACGTGATGCATCTCAGCTCAGCGTCTTGGAGCCCTTGGCCTCTGGGCCTTGAGACATCGTCTGCTTCTCCCTGTGGGACTGAGGGGCTGGGGTGGGGGGTGTTGTCCACCTCTGCCTTCTCATTTGAGATCAGCAGTTCTCAGCCTCCCTAATGCTGCACCCCTTCAATACAGTTCCTCATGTTGTGATAATCCCGACCATAAAATTATTTTCCTTGCTTCTTCATAACTGTTTTTGCTATGTCTTAGGTGACCCCTGTGAAAAGATTGCTCAACCCTCAAAGAGTTGGGCCACACAGGTTGAGAATCGGTATTCTAGAGAATCCTTGCCTCAGTGTACACTAACCCTGGAGGCTCTTGGGTGTCAGATATTGGGTGGCCTTGAAGAAATGGACCACTTGGATTTGCTTGCTGGCTCCGTGGTATGCCTTGTGTGGCATGTGCAATGTCAGGATATCCCAAGGAAAGGGGAAGGGAGGGAGAGAAAGGGGTGTTCAGTGGAGCTCACATGTCACCCCAGCATTCCAGAGGCTGTGGCAGAAAAATTGATGTAGGTTCCAGCCAGCCTGGGCTACATAATGAGAACATGTCTCAAATAAAATAATGGGACAGTGTCTTTGTTTGTTTGTTTTTGTTTTTCAAGACAAGGTTTCTCTGTGTAGCCTTGGCTGTCCTGAACTTGCTTTGTAGATCAGGCCTGTCCTTAAACTCACAGAGATCCGCCTGCCTCTGCCTCTGCCTCCCTGAGTGCTGGGATTACAGGTGTGTGCCACTGTGTCCAGCTGGGCCAGTATCTTAGTTAGGATTATTAGTGCTGTGATGAAACACCATGCCCAAAAGCAAGCTGGGGAGGAAAGGTTTATTCGGCTTATACTTCTGTATCACTGTTCATCATTGAATGAAGTCAGGGCAGGAACCTGGAGGCAGGAGCTAATGCAGAGGCCATGGAGGGGTACTGCTTTCTGGCTTACTCACCATAGTTTGTTCAGCCTGCTTTCTTATAGAACCCAGGACCACCAACCCAGGAATGGCACCATCCACGATGGGCTGGGCCCTCCCCCATCAATCACTGATCAAGAAAATGCCTTATAGCTGGATCTTATGGCAGCCTTTTCTCAGTTGAGGCTCCCTCCTTTCATATAACTCTAGCCTGTGTCAAGTGGCTGGCAAGATGGCTCAGAAGGTAAAGGTGCTTGCTGCCAAGTCTAACACTTGGAGTTTGGTACCCAGGACTCACATGCTGGAAAGACTTGACTCCCCCAAGTTGTCCTCTGACCACCACACTGTGTAGCACACTCATAGATACACTCAATAAATGGATGAGTAAACAAATATATAGAAAGTGGCAAATGTTGGGGGGAGAATGAAGAAATAGGGACCCGTGGCTGCTTCAAGCATAAAGCAGCGTTTCCACTGTGGGAAGTGCTTTGGTACACAAAAGAGAATCCAGAAAGTTAAAAACAGAGTCTCCCTGAGACCCAGCTGTTCACACCTGGCCACATTCTCAGGGATGGAAGACAGGTGTCCCACCAGGGGATTGGATATGGGGATTCATGTCTAAAGAGAAGAAGCCATCAATCATAGGATGAGACCGTGCACATCTTCAATTCTGTGGACTATTATCCAGTCTTTAAAAGGGATGAATCTTGGGCTGAAGAGATGCCTCAGAGGTTAAGAGCACCAGCTGCCCTTGCAGAGGTCCTGAGTTCAATTTGCCCAGCACCACATGGTAGCTCACAACCATCTATAATGAGATCTGGTGCCCTCTTCTGGAATGTGGGTGTACATGCAGGCAGAACATTGTATACATAATAAATAAATAAATCTTTAGGGGGGGGAGGATGAATCTCTGGCAGATGCACAAAACACAATCTTGATTAAATGAAGCAAATGCATTATAGGAAATGTCCAGGTAGGACAGTCCAGAGAGACAAGAGAGCAGGCTTCCTGCAGAGGCTGAGACTGAAATGGGCAGAGCGAAGGTTGGTTGCTTAGTGACTGTGGGACATTTCTTTTGGATGATGAGAATGTTCTGGAAGTAGCAGTAGAAAAGTGCTAAGTGGAATGAATGAATGAATGAAACAGCTGGGTTTTTTTCTTTCATTTATTTGGTTTTTCGAGACAGGGTTTCTCTGTGTAGCCTCAGCTGTTCTGGACTCACTTTGTAAACCAAGCTGGCTCGAACTCGCATCAATCCACCCGCCTCTGCCTTCCTCTTTATTTTTCTCTTTCCTGTTTCTTTCTTCCTTTCTGTCTGTCTTTTCTCTCTCTCTCTTAAGACTAGGTCTCATGCTGTATCCCAGGGTAACTTCAAGTCTCTATATAATACAGACAGGCCTCATACCCACTATGTAGCCCAGGCTTGCCTCAAACTAACTGTGTGGGTCAGACTGCCTCGAAAGTCACCACATAGCTCAGGCTAGCCTTGAACTCCAGGCATCCTTCCTGCCCCAGTCCCCCACGTTCCGGGACTAGAGTCATGCGCCAACACACTCAGCTGCTGTGCTTTGAAATGGAGAACACTCATGCTTTGTGTGTCTTACCACAATTTCTCTGAAAGGCTTCCAGGCTCCGGAGGGAAATGGGAGGGCAGGTTGTGATCCAACGCAGGGCAGACAGGAAGGTCTGTCTGTGTAACTTGCCTTAAGGACAGATACGCCCCCTGTCAGGCTCTGAACCTAACAAGACGCCAGGAGCCATTAATGAAAAAGGGATCTGACCAGAGTCTGTCACAGAAATGACATGACTTGTTAATTGAAAGTGGAAACAAGCCAGGCGCAGTTGGTGCATGCCTGTGACCCCAGCACTGAGGGAGGCAGAGGCAGGCAGATCTCTGTGAGTTCGAGGCCAGCCTGGTCTACAAAGTGAGTTCCAGGACAGCCAGGGCTACACAGAGAAACCCTGTCTTGAAAAACCAAAATCAAATCAAACAACAATAACAACAAGAAAAATGGAACCAAGAGCAAGTCTAGGCTTTGCACACACGCTGACTGGATCAGCAGAGGTCTGAAGTGAGACTATGGGAGGGGAGCCTGCAGGAGAAAGAGCAACAGATGGTGGAGGGTGGCGGTGGGAGGCACAGCGGGAGCGACGCCTCTGCTTGTTTGCAATAGAGCCCCGAGCAGAGTGGGAGTCCGGGGTTCGGGGCTAGCTGAAAGGGGGAGCTCGCTGAACAGGCGGCGGCTGGCTATCTCTGTATAGAAGGTAAGCGGAGGCTGCTGCTCAGATACTGAGAAGAAAAGTGACCTGAGCAAGCCGCCTACCACAGAGAGGTGGAAAATCCCGGCATCCTCGGGGTGTGGGGTGGGCATTTGTCAGGAGTCCTTTGATGATGGCTTCTCTGTCTGCTTCAGGGGCAGCCACAGCCAGACGGAGAGGAGTCCATCTCAGATGCAGAGAAAGCAGCCCTGGACCTCAAGGACCCCAACCGCCCACGGTTCACGCTGCAGGAGCTGCGGGATGTACTGCACGAGAGGAATGAGCTTAAGTCCAAGGTGTTTCTGTTACAAGAGGAGCTGGCCTACTACAAGAGGTGAGAGCAGGCACCGTGAAACAAACTCCAGCCTGGCCTGTGTGTCAGATGGTCCAGCATTCCTATAGATGGCATAAAGGTCACACAGCCTCAGGGCGGGCTGTTGCATATCTTGACAAGTACATTAGTGGAAGAAAAGAAACAAAAAAGAACAATCAGAAAGCCTTTCAACTGCCAAGATGTCTGTCCTGAGTTAGGGAGACGGCTCAGTCTGTGAAGAGATTACATTGTGACACGGAGGACCTGGGGTTCAGGTGCCATCCTTGTGCCCTGGTTCCCACCTGCTATCCCAGCCCTGGGAGATGGATATAAGTAGATCGCTGGTGTGGGCTGGCACCTAGCGTAGTCAAATCCCTGAGCTCCAGAATCGGTGAGAGACCCTGCCTCAAAAATAAAAAAGACGGGCTGGAGACATGGCTACAAGGGTGAGATTGCTAACTGCTCTTACAGAGGATCCGGGTTCAATTCCTGGCACCCATACCAGCCAACCTGCGACCACCTGTGACTCCAGCTCTGAAGAATCTAACACCCTCTTGCCTCAAGCACTTATCTTAAAAAACAAAAGGAAAAAGGAAAAAGAAATTTTGTATCCTATCACACACACACACACACACACACACACACACACACTCACTCACTCACAAATAGGAATAATAAAATAGTTGGGCATGGTAGCCCATGACTTTATTCCCAGCACTCGAGAGGCAGAGGAAGTCAGGTCTCTGTGAGTTGGAGGCCAGCCTGATCTATAGAGTGAGTTCCGAGACAGCCAGGGCTACACAGAGAAACCCTGTCTCAAAAAACAAACAAACAAACAAAAAACCTAAACTGAAAGTGTCAGATAGTGTGTGAGAGACCTTTTGGCAAGCCTTTATCTCCAAAAATATTTACACTATGATTCATAGCAGTAGCAGAATGACAGTTTTGAAGTAACAGTGAAAATAATTTCATGGTTGGAGTCACCACAACATGAGGAACTAAAAGGTCGCAGCTTTGGGAAGGTTGAGAACAACTGGACTAGAGGGTGGGGAGGTTTTCATCATTTTTTGCTGTGTATAAAGTTCAGGGTCCACCTTGGGTACATGAGATCTTGTCTCAGAAAATCAAAACCAAGAAGGGACAGGTGTCGGCCTGGAGATGGTGCAGCTCAAGTGTGAATTTAGATCTCAGATCTTCAGAAGTCGTGTAAATGCCACGATGGTATGTGGCCCGCCTGACATTGTAGCAGAGCAAGCTGGCTAGTGGGACTACCCTCACTCAAGAGCTCAGGCTTAGAAGGAGAGACCCTGCCTCAGGGAGTAAGGTGGGAGAGGGTAGAGGATGGTCCCCATCAGCCTTGGGCCTCCACAAGCACCCACACGCATGAGAGTTCAGACATGAATCCCTATCTGTAGATGTGGCGGAGTGTGCTAACAGAGACTTCAGTTGCCATCTTTCCAAGTACCTTATTTCCCATAAAGAAGTTTTGGGAGCCGGGTGTGGAGGCTCACACCCGTAATCCAGCATTCGGGTGCCAGAGGCAGGTGGATCTCTGTGAGTTTGAGGCCAGCCTGGTCTACAAGCTCTCCAGAGAACACTGTCTTGAAAAAAGAAAGAATGAATGAATGAATGAATGAATGAATGAATGAATGAATGAATGAAAAAAAAGAAAGTTTGTACCCTACCAAACCATTCTATCTGCTTTTAAAATGTTTTAGTTCTCACAGAATGTTTTGACTTCTCTGTTGCATGCCTTCAGTGAAGAAATAGAAGAGGAGAATCGAATACCCCCACCTCCGCCCATCATACACCCAAGGACGTCCCTCCCACCGGAGTCTGGGATCAAGCGACTGTAAGTGTTGTGCTTCCTTAAATGGGCTGTGCCACAGGTGGCTCATCTGGGTTCCTGTGACCTGACTCCAGGTCTGGGCACTTTCTCTCAAGCTTACTGCTAACCACAACTACTGAGCCAAACTGCTCCTGCCCCATGGCATTGCCTCTTCCGCCTTTTGGTCGTCTCCCTGCCTGGACAGCCAGTTTTTCTTGGAGTCGTTGGACAGAGATTTGGGGAGCACCTGGAAGGCTGGGAGGGGCTGGGGCCTGTGGCTGGTGCCCAGAGCTTGCTTGGGTGTGCCAGGTGCATGGGACGTGCAGCCAGGCTTGGGACACACAGTGAGTAGGTTGAGGGTAGGGAAGCTCTTGCATTCTCAGAGCTCGAAATGTCAGCTTTAAGTAGCTAGGTGTAGTGGACCATGCTTGAATCCCAGCGCTCAGGAGGTGGAGACAAGAGGACCAGGCGTTCAAGGTCATCCCGGGCTACACAGTAAGTTCAACACCAGCTTTGGCTCCAGAAATGTGTTTAAAAAAAAAAAAAAAAAAAAAAATCGAGAGTGCCTTAGGTCTACCCCATTTTGGATTCTGTGATGATACACAGAATCAGATGATACCAGCTTTGTGAGCTGGTATGTCTGCATTGGTATCTTGGTGCCACATACATGCAGACTCAAGGCCCCGGTCGCTACACCTGCCAAAGGAAGCACATAGCTCCTGGCATCAGCAAGACCTTAAGCCCCTCCGGGAGTGCTTGGCATTGTAGATCTCCTTGGTTCTCATGGAAGTGTGTAGACATTTTCCTTGGAAAAGAATAGAGGCGTGGGATGTTGTTTAATTTAGAAGATCCGAGGGCCCATCCAGAGCCTGCTTTGGGTCAACTCCTATACCTAGGATGGCCTTGTAGGTCATCTGGTACTAATATGTGGAAGACTGTCATTTTAATGGGACCCTTGAAGGAACTGAGACACCTGGCCGTGGCTGTACCACTGTAGGAGACAGAGCCCTGCTAAGGTAGCCTGGCCCCAGAGTACTGTATTCCAGAACCCACCTTGAGTTCTCAGGGGTGTCACAGCCTGAAAGGGGCTCCCTGGACGTGGGCCTTTTGTCTATTTTTACAGAAGAGGCCTTTGGCCTTCTCTCCTTAACTCAACAGAAGCGTTGAACCAGCAGGCAACATGTGTGGGGGGTGGGGAGAGGAAGTGGGCCTTTAAAATCCAGCAACCATGCTGGGAAATTGTTGGCCTAGTTCTGAGCAGATGGAATGTGGGCTGGTTTGTACGAAGAAGCCCCCTCCCTTGGGAGGTGACATCCCGCTCACACTGGGCCCAACAGCTAGGCAGCTTCCTGGAATGCCCGGCTTTAGCCAGCCATGCCCCTCTGAGCTGGCCAGCCAGGCCCTACGCCCCTGCTGGGTTTGGGGGAGTTCTTCTAAGATACAAATAAATTCTTCTGGGGCACAGAATCAGAAAAGCTCCCCTGAAGTCCCAGCACTGTTGACCATGGGTTTATTTTTCATCTGCCATCAAAATTCTTCTCAGAGAAGTGAAGAGAAAGAATTGTGCAAGTCCAGGATTGCCAGCCTGGTCCAGCCTTGGGACTAGCCGTCTCCTGCCAGTGTGCCTGACTCCCTGTGTGTGGGTTTTATCCCTCACTATGTTCCTTCAGACTCAGACCCTGGACTTCTGAGGGTAGCCACCATCAGCCTAGGATTCTATTTTCACTGGGCGTGGTGGTGGCTCACATCTGTCACTCCAGCACTCAGGGGGACTGCCACTTGTTTGAGAGCCACCAAGACTAGAGATTGGAACCACATCTAAAAGACCAAAACAACAAAAACATGACTCCTCTGTGTGAAGCAGGGCGCTTTTCAGCCTGCTACGTCAGCATATCCTGCATGAAGCATGCAGAAGGTCAAAGTGGGAGAACTTAGTGTTAGAAAAACCAAGCAGCAGGAGGCAGGGGCAGGCGCAGCACTGTGAGTTCAAGGCCAGCCTGGCCTACAAAGTGAGTCCAGGACAGCCAGGGCTACAAAGAGAAACTGTCTCAAAAAAACAAAAACAAACAAAGAAAAATGAAACAGAGAGCAGTGAGATGGTTTAGCAGATAAAACACAAGAAGTCTGCGGACCTACTAAGTTCAGTTCCCCAGAACCCACATAAAATGGGCAGAACTGACCCCGCAAAGTCAGTCTTCTGACCTAGAGGCGCCCCACACATCCCATCACACACAAACACCTCTCATGTCACACACACACACATTTTTTAAAGTTATTTTCTTTCCACAATGATCGGCTTCAGCCCATGACCAGGCCACAGCATCTGCTGCATTCTTCCAGATGGTTCCCTTCCCAAAGCCCCTCTCCTCATCAGCTTTGCCTCAGGTTGCTTGGCAACACCTGGTGCTCTGAGCCTGACAGGGTTATCAACTCCAGAGAGACAGGAACAGAGACAGAGCGAGGCCCCACCTCCTGTCCACACTGCACAGGTGGCCACTTCTGTGGCAGCCAGTTTCCGAGGGGTGACGGGGGCAGCTATTGGGCACAAAAGGCTTTTGACCAGCACAGTGGTAGTCTTTGTCCTCCTCGGCTGCTGGCTGAGATCTGCGGCCTATGACAGCTTTCCTCTCCATAGTGTATGTAGCCTCTGTTTGTCCCCTTCATCTTCACCTTTGGACTGTGTTTGACGTGCAGCTGGGACCCTCTGCTCTCAGCCCACCTCTGTCACCCAACAGCTAATGAAGAACCACCAGGCATAGTTAAAAAAGATCACCATTTGAGTTGGGTCAGAGTCGTGGAGCCAGGACAATTATCTCCATTTCTCTGATGAGGAAACTGAGGCCCAGGGATGCTACATACTTCATTCAAATCTGTATTCAAATTGGGGAGACTCAAAGCTGGGCCTCTGAACTGGGTCGTTTGTCCATACAGACTTCCTCCCTTCCTCTCTCACATCCCCATGTCCCAGCTAGTGGCTGACTGCCCAGTCCCTTATCACTCAAATGCACCCTGAGTCCAAGACGTCAGACTCGACATTTCTGGGCCGGGCACAACAAGGGAAACAGAATTCCCCACTGCCAGTCAAAACAGCGAGTCTGAAGATGGTCCAAGAATAGCTTGTGACTGGGAGGCCACTGGCCTGAAAGGATAGGTTGGCGCAGCCCGGGGAGGTCACAAGGGAGCCTCAAGTGACTTCAGCCTTGTCCCCAGCAAACCCCAAACACCAGTGTCCCTTTTGTGTAGTCCCCATTCCTGGTTGATCCCACACGTGCACAGGATGTCTTGCCACTGGGCAGAACCAGGAGGGGGTGGTCTGGAGGGAGACAGGAAAGCAGTAGCTGGCCTTAGGGACCGGAAAGGCTGGCCTCGGAGTAGGCTCCGCCTCTGTCTGCAACAGTAAAGACGACAATATGTTCTGTCCCTGGCCTCCTACTCCCACACCCCTCCTCAGCCAGGAATAGTTTCTTCAAAGCCACCCATAAAATGCCAGGAGTTAGCATTTCATTTGGTTTAAACCTTCCAAAAATACCCAACCGATATAAAGGCATAAACCATGTCCACCGTATTTAATATGCAGTTTGGCCCAGCAGTCCTGGGAATGGCTGACCCTCTGTTACTGAATTGGGCCACAGCCTGTGCTCCAGCAAGCCAGGTTCAGCCACCTGTCTTCAGTAAGCTGAGTTTAAGAGCCAATTTAATAATGAAGAGCAGAAAAGGGAGATTCAGTTTATTCATTGTGGCCACATTGAGAAGAGGTGCACACACACACAAAGGCACACACATACAGACAGAAACAGACAGACAGATACACACACACACACACACACACACACAAATCCATTTTCAGGGTCCTGAAATCAGGGTAAGGTTTAAATAGAAGGCAACAAATTGGCATATCCAAGCAGCCCTGGTAAAGGTGTGGGCCCCCCTATTATCGGCCATCCTGAGAGTATCTTCATTTCAGGACTGCAGAGATGGCTCAGTGGTTAAGAGCATTGGCTGCTCTTCCAGGGGTTCTAACGGTCCTGGGTTCAGTTCCTACCACCCACATGGCAGCTCACACCTATCTGTAACTCCAGTTCCAGGGCTTCTGACACCCTCACACAGACATACCTGCAGACAAGATACTAATGAACATAATTGGGGAGGGGGTTCTGTGTTTCAAGACAGGGTTTCTCTGAGTAGCCCCGCCTGTCCTGGAACTCAATGTGTAGACCAAGCTGGCCTTGAACTCACAGAGATCCGTCTGCTCTGCCTTCCGAGTCCTGGGATCAAAGGCGCGTGCCCCCATTGCCTGGCTCAAACATAAAAAAATTTTTTTTAAATTATATACATATGTATGTGTGTGTCTGTTCTAGCAGACCTTATTTAAAAAGAAGATGATCTTCATTTCTCTTACACCTCTAGAGGTGGGACTTCTGCAAGTGACCCAAAAGCAACAGAAAGGGACCATCTGGCTGGGATGTTCAGGTGACCTCTTGCCATCCCTGGGGCTCCTGTATTTGTAGGTGGGCAGACACCCCTCCAAGCAGAGACTCTCCATGGAATCTGAGGCTGCCTGATTTTTAGTGACTTTGTTTAAGGGCCAGAGGGCTCTGAGTGGGTCTTCCGAAGAAGGTGGGTGCAAAGCTTGGAGACCCCAAAGCCTCTTGTGCCAGCAACCAGCAGAAGAAAAGTACCCTTCCTTCCCTGTGGGTGGGCTGTGGCTCCCAGTTCCTCTTTGATGGGCACTAAGATGTAAACCCAGGGAAGAACTCCACAAACGTCACAGGAGACCACGAAAGTGTTGTATCTTCAGTGCTGGTGATGACTGTGATTTAGCTGAGTTTGTGAATGATGTATAAGGTCAGTTGTGGCAGTGCATGCCCAGCCCAGGGAGATGTAGAGGCAGAAGGATCAGGAGTTCAAGCTAGCCTCAGCTACATAGTGGGTTTGAGGCCAGCTTAGGATAAAGACTGCTAGGCAGTGGTGGCACAGGCCTTTAATCCCAGCACTGGGGAGGCAGAGGCAGGTAGATCTCTGTGAGTTCGAGGCCAGCCTGGTCTACAGAGTTGAAAACAGCCAGAGCTACACAGAAAAACTCTGTCTCAAACAAAACAAAACAAAACAAAGGACAAGTTGCCTGTCAGCACCATCAGTCCTAGAGACTGTCCTAGGTTGCTTGTCCTCTTGGGGTTAGTGACCTTTGGCTTTCCCTAGGTCACCTTCCCAAAGGTCCATCACCTCGTCCATGTCTGTCCGAACTTCTCCCCATATGGCAAGGTCATCAGTGCGTTTGAGATTGGGCGCTCTCCTCCCCCATGCCCTCCTCAGGAGCACCCTGTGTCTCCATGGGTCACATACTGAGGAACGCGGGGGGCCTGTCTCCATCGCACAGACCATAGGCGCAACTCTCAGCGGGGTCTTCGGGGGGGGGGGGTTGGGTTTCTTGGTCACACTGCCCTCCTTTTATCTCCTCTGTCTATCTGCTTCTGGAAGCAGGCTCTTTACAGCCGTCATGCCCATGGTGGCAGCTGGATTGATCCTTGACGACCCCACTCTTCAGCCTGTCCCAAGACTCGTGTCCCTCGTAGGCACTGTCTGTGTTTGGGGTTTTTTTTTTTGCCTTTCGAATGGCTGCTGTGGCTGCTGCCAGCCTTTCCCTTCTGGCCACTTCAGTTGCATGGCCGCCACCTGCTTGTTGGCATCTCAAGTGGGTATGGAGTAGTGTGTTGCTCTTGACCTCCACGAGTGCAGCCCGGAATGTCACCGATAATTCTTTTTGTCTCTTCTGTTTTCGCTCTAAAAACCACCTTGTCCATGATGCAGTAAAGAAGGTCCTTTAACTGACGGGTCAGTAATTGATGTCCCCCTGGGATCCAGGAGTGTCACTAACTGCTTTTCAGTCCCTGTGCCTGAAGCTTCCTAAACAGCTTTGTGTTGGCAGCTGTTTGGTTTGGTGCAGAGGGGGGGCGGGGCTGGTATCTGCATCCCCTCCCAGTGTGTAGTAGCAGGTGGCTTTCGTAGTCAGGCTGAGACCTAACAGGCACCGGGCTGCAGGGTTTGGGCTGGCTAACTCCACAGCTGCTCTGTGTTGGAAAGAGCCCTCTCCTGTTGAGTGTGAGCCCTCGCCTTTACTTGCCAGCTCGCACTTAACTTTCAAAGCCCTAGAGAATTTCCCCAGGTGAACTTGGCTTGAGGATGAAAGAGTGTTCTTATTCCCGCTAGAAAGGGAGTGCAGCTCCAGTAGTGCCCTGGAAGAGTAAAACCCTCTTCATTAGATGTGGTTGTAACAAAACCCATGGGGCTGGGAAGACGGCTTTGTTGGTACCAGCAACAGAGGCCCTGAGATCTCCAAGACCCATGTAAAGTCAGATTCAGGAGCTCGAGCGCATGAGTGTGCTCTCCCAGCTCTCCTTCGGCCCAGGAGAGAGGTGCTGGCCATAGCAGAGGGGAACAAGACCCTGTCTCAAACAGAGTCAGGGGACTTGCAGGATGGCTCAGCAGGCAAAGGGGCTTGCTGCCAAGCGTGACCACCTGCCATTGAGGCAGGAGGATCACAAGTTAAAAGCCAGCCTGGGCGATATGGCAAAACCTTCAGATTATTACTAAAGGGCTGGGAGGCTGCTGCTGACCTAAGTTTAATGGCTGGGACCTAAGACGGAATGGAAGAAGAGAACCAATTTCCTCAAACTGACTTTAGACACACACACACACACAGTTAGCTTACTGAAAAAGATTAAAGGGCTGGAACTGTGGTTCGTAGCAGAATACTTCATGTGTGATTATGAGGAATGGCAAGATGGCTCAGGGGGTTGAGACCCTTGCTATCAAAGCTGAGGACCCGAGTTCAGCTTCTGGGGCCCACACAGTGGACCGAGTGGACTGACTGCCACCGTTTGTCCTCTCACCTCCATAAAGGAGCCATTTCACTTGACTGCCGGCACACTTCATTCATACACATCAATGACTGGCGAGTGACTGAACGCTAGGAATGGGATTGCCTCAGAACCATCTTCCTCATAACTTTCAGGTTCTTCCGAAGAGTCATTAAACTGATTAAAGAAATTCTTAGACGAGTACTGGCTCAGTGGGTACAGTGCTTGACTAGCTTGCCTACAGGCCCTGGGTTCGATCCCCAGCAGCTCATAAAACTGGGCCTGGTGACTCATGCCTGTAATTTCAGTACTTGGGAAGTAGAGTCAGAAGGATCAGAAGTTCAAGGTTATCCTCTGCTGTGTGATGAATTTGGAAGCCAACTTGAACTATCTAAAGCCCAAAAGCCATCTAAAAATGAGGGGGGAAAATGAGTTCCTGAGCTGAGCTATAGTGTGCTCACCTTGCCTTTGCGAGGATGTGAGTGGATTTTATTTTCTAGTAGTTACAGGAGAGAGCCCCTACAAGTGGCTAGGTGGAAGTATCCCGGACCCCCATCACATACATGCAAACGACTCATTCTTTGTGATCACTAAGGGGGACTAAAGGACACACAGAAGCCCCATTGTTTCCTAGAAGTCTGCTGTCTGCATCCCCCGTACTAAGAATGGATCTGCTCCCCTCTGTTTGGCCCTGTGTGTCCCAGCATTGGAAGAGGGGGTAGGTAGCACAGCAGAGGACAAGCACTTATTTCCACTTTTGCTTTTCTTTTTTCCCCTTCCAAAAGGTTTAGCTTTTTCTCCCGGGACAAGAGGCGCCTGGCCAACACGCAGAGACCCACGCACATCCACGAGTCCTTTGGCCAGTGGGCAAATACCCACCGAGATGACGGGTACACAGAGCAAGGACAGGAAGCCCTGCAGCACCTGTGACTGTGCCCCACCCCGGACCCGCCTGCCACCTGCTGCGGGTGGCCGCCTCAACATCCAGCCCTCAAATGAACTGTCTGCTTTGAGGGTAGATGATGAGAAACTGATGCCAAATCCTACAGAAGTGTTTTATTTATCTGCAGGGCTATCCGGTTTATACTCAATGCCTCAGACCTCTTAGGACCTATATTTAATAAGGTGAGGATCTGAAGCCAGACCACATTAATTTTAGTTAACAAGCTTCCTAAGCTGAACACTACCATGGCTGTTTGACTCCTAGGTTTAGTTTGGTTTGGTTTGGTTAGGGCCTTTGCCATGTTAGTGAGGAGCAGTGGAAGGAGAGTTTTATATTGTGAAGTTGCCCTGGAGGGAGCAGTTTGTACAGTGTGTGGACTGGATTGGTGGAGCCTCTAGTCACAGGATGGGCCACACAAAACAGAAAATCTTCACAGTCCTTCCAGCCACGGACTAGAAACAACTGTGGACTGTGGTTCGCTGTTCCTGTTAAGGCTAGAGGCCTGAGCAGCCTGTCTGAGGTGGTGTGCCTTGAAATCTGCTGTGAGCTACACAGTACTAACCAAACAAAGTTGTTTAGGATGAGACATTGGTGTGCTTCCTGTGTGCGTTTTTCCTTTCTTACTCCCCCCCCCTTTTTTTTAAATGTATTTTGTATTTTGAATACTGGGTCCTATGCAAAGAAGACTATGCCCTTAAGTGGACTGGATGCCAG
Source organism: Psammomys obesus (assembly GCF_907164565.1). Classification (NCBI taxonomy): domain Eukaryota; kingdom Metazoa; phylum Chordata; class Mammalia; order Rodentia; family Muridae; genus Psammomys; species Psammomys obesus. The sequence continues at coordinate 12,892,912 of NW_026590062.1, read as the reverse complement.
CCTCTTGGAGCCTGGGTGATATGCCCTTGGCAGATGAGGACAGACAGATGTATGGGTGGAAGGGCACTGGGTAGGCAGGGGCTTGAGGACCACATGTCCAGCTGACCCACAGTTGCCATGCCACTGGAGAAGCTGGAGGCTAGCCCGTGTACTTCCTGATGTACAATCGCTCAGGGTTTGCAGCTTCAGAGGGCACTACTTCCTAAGAGCATATGATGGATGGAGCCAGGCCCTGTGCATTGTGCTAAGAAATGAGGTGAAACTGAGCAAGAGGGTACATGCCTAGAGCACTCAGTTTGGCTCCAGTAAGTGACATCTGAAGTTCTAGCTCCTTCTTGAAAGCAAGGAGGTAAAAAGAATCCTATAACAACTTTGTTTTTTGAAGCAGGGCTTCTCTGTCTAGCCCTAGCTATGCTGGACTTCTGTTGTAGACCAGGCTGGCCTTGAACTCAAAATGAGTTCTGCCTCTGCCTCTCATTGTGCTGAGATTAAATGCGTGGGCCACCATGCCTGGCTAGCAATTTGTTTTGTGTTGGTTTTTGAGCTGGGGTCTTGTTATATGGCCCTAGCCGGCCTCAGACTCTGAACAGTCCCGTGTCTCCCAAGTGCTAGGTTGGCAGCCCTGTGCCTCATACCTGGTTCTGATAGCAACTTTTATTATTACATGTATGGGTGATCTGTGTGCCATGGTGCACATGTGGAGTTAACATGACAACTTTCAGGAGTTGATTCTATCAACCATAGGTTCTGAGAATCTAAGGTCAGGCAGGGCTGTGTGACCATTTTAAAAAAAAAAAAAAAAAAAGACTTTTTATTTGTGTGTGTCTACACATACACCTCTAGTGCCTAAGGCCCAAAGAGAGTATCAGATCCCCTGGAACTGGAATTTGGAATTTACAGAGGTTTATAAGCCACTATGTGTGTGGTACTGGGAACAGAACCCAGGTCGTCTTCAAGAACAGCAAGTGCTCTTAAATGCTCTTAAAAGCACAGCCAGTGTGGCATGTGCTTTTATGCTCTACACCACCTTGCTAATTCTCCAATGGCAGTATGGTTACTGACTGAAACAGGACCTGGAATTCCATACAGATCCAACTGCCTTCCAGGTGTTGGGATTAACGGCGTGCTGCACTGTGCCTGGTTAAGTGGCATTTCTTTTTTAAGTCAGAGCAGTCTTTGATTCATTTCAAGTTCCCAGAAGCCAGCTGTCCGGCAAACCAGAAACCAGACAGTAAGTAAAAGGGAACACTGGCCCCACAGACTAGTCCCAGGTAGTCTATCTCGCCCCTCCCCATTCTTTCATCTCATTCCTGCTGAGATTTATCTTTTCCAAAGGCTCAAAGTCAGTTACAGATCACAGCCCTGCAAGACTGCTTTTCATTTTAAATGCCAGCCGGGGAAGAAGGCTGACAGTCAGCATTTTTGCAGGGAGTGGGTTACATGGACTTGTCAGCAGCTGCCTGCTGACCCAGATGCTCAGCCTGCTGTCTGGTTATTAAAGGCTGGAACATTCCTACTTGGGTCTGGCTTTTCTAGCACTTCCCCCCCCCCCCTACCTTTTCAGTTCATCAGACCCTGGGGCTACGAACATGAAGGAAAAGACCGTGCATCCCAGGAGTCAATGTCAGTACTGTCTAGTTCTTGTAGGCTATTGAGACAGGGTCTTACCTTGTAACCTAGGCTGGCTTCAGCTTCCTAGTGCTAGGATGACAGGGGTGTGCCCTTACCAGGCAATTTAAGGGTTTTAAGCCACTATCTCCTCTGCCACACATTCACTCCCACCTCAAAGGGTCTGAGAAAGTCAAGACAAGTTCTTTATTATCCCTCCTTTCTTACATTTGATACTCCTGCCTCCAGCTCCCACGTGCTGCAATGACAAGCTCGTGAAAACATTTTTATTTCCACACGAAATGGGTTACTTCTTACTGTTTCTCCCTCCCATCATCTGTGGCCCTAGCTTGCTTGTGCTCTCCAGTTCAATCCCCAGTACTGCAAAAGCATGGCCTCGCTTAGGTCTGTGTGATGACAATGGTAGATTCGGCATGTGTGCATGAGCCTGGGTTCTGTACTGGAAAGGGAACTGCCCCAGCCTGATGATGCCTCAGCCCCTCCCCTCTGGGTGGGCCTCCGCTGCCTGCTGTTGGCTCTACTTACTCCTGTCTCTCTTGTCCCTGCTTTTGACCCTCTCCTCCCTGAACTCCCTCTCTCTTTCCCAATCATTCTCAGGCCACACCCTGGCCTGCTCCCTCTCTTGCCAGCGCTTCTCTCGCCCCCTGTCATGGTCCCGTTCCCTGGGCCTGGGGTCCCAGTGTCTGTCCCTGGATCGAGATCGCTCCCTCCTTTCCCTTTTCCCTTCTCGATGTGGCTCATTCTTGACAACTGGCAAATTGATGGGTTTTCGGAAAGGCCGATCCCGGCCACCAAACCTCAGTTGCCCAGATTCCTTTTTCCCCCCCAACCCACCACCCAGCCGCCGAGGGATCCAGCCACGGAGGGTCCTCTCCAGCTCATAGTCCACAAATATCTCGTGCTGGTCAATGACCAGGCCATCAGCATCACGGTAGGCCTTCAGCAGGGCCCGTTCCTCCTTGTACTCAATGAAAGCATAGCCCTTGGAGAAGCCTGTCACCAGGTCCCGAACCAGCCTCAGGCGCCGGATATCACCATATCGGGAGAAGACTTCCTTTAACTTCTCCTCTTTGGTCTGCAAGTTCAGTCGAGCCACAAACAGGGTAAGGAGGGGATCTCCAGTGACGCCTTTGTTGGGGACATATCGGGCCAGCATGGCCCTCCAAACAGCACGGTCGTGTGGGTCTTCATCCGTGCCATCGATGCTGCCAGCTTTAAGCGGGTCATATTCTTTGGCAATGGGCATCCAGTCGCTCATGCTCTAGACAATAACAATGCGTTACAAAGCACCTATGCAGCTCCACCCTTACCACAGCTCTGGAAAGCAGTATCTTCACTCCTTTTGTGGAGGGTGAGGCTCACCTTATTAGGCCTCAACTCCAAATCTTCCTGGCTCACCCTGAGTGCTAGGATCACAGGCATGTGCTACCAACTTCATTGCCCATGCTGAGGGCTGTGGGCTCAAGGCCAGGAGCTTTCTTCTCAGCTCCTAGCTGGGTGACCCATTCATGCTGGGCATGAGAATGGCTGCACTGAGCCCCGCTATAGCCATGATAATGAACTTGCACTCTAGAAAGCTTTGGCTGCCCACTAACCCATTGGAGCCAATGCTGGAATCTGCTGTTTACAACTGGGAGTGTGAGAAACGCTGCCGTCAACAGCATCTTTTCATGTCCCTAAAATGGTATTTATACCTGGCCATGATAATGTGTACATGTAACCCCAGCACTCCGGAGGCTGAGGCGGGAGGATTGCCCCAAGTTTGAGGCCAGTCTGTGCTATCTGTCTCAAAAAAAAAAACCAAAAAGCTAGGGGCTAAAGAGATGGCTCATCAGTTACGAGGACTAGCTGCTCCTGCAGAAGATCCGGGGACAGTGCCCAGCACCCACACGGGTGGCTCACGACTCCAGCAACTCCAGTCCCAGGGGACCAAATGCCCTCTTCTGGCCTCTGTGAACACCAGGCATACACATGCTGCACAAACATACATGCAGGCAAAACACCGAACACGGAAAAATAAAATTTAAGACAAAGATTAAAAATTGTGCATGGTGTCATCTCAACATTTAGGGGATAAAGGCAAAAATTCCAAGGTCATCATGGGCCAGTTCTAAGCTGAACATTACACAGCCTTCTACTGAGTTATTAAAAAAAAAAGTATAATACCAACTTTTCATTCACAAGCAGCACAGCTGCCTCGCTGATGGAAATCCAGAAACTTGTACTCAGCACCCAGGTGTTGTCCAGTTTTGGGCTAAGCCCCTAAACTCCTCTCACCTGCCGTCAAGATGGAGTGCCTCTACCATCACTTCAGGTGCGGAAAGTCAGGCCACAAAAGGCCCACTGATCTTGAAGCTCAGAAGCAGACCAGTGAGGGAGTCAAACCAGGGGCTGAGTCTACAGACAGCTCACCATTGGTGTCACACACCGATGATCCCAGCACGCGTGAGAGCAGCCTTGGCTTTCATAGGGAGCCCAAGCCAGCCAGGTCTACCTAGGGAGACCCTACCTCAAAAACAACACATGTAACACTATCTGACACATAGCTGACCTCAGCAAAGTCTCTTTATTTCTTTTTGTTTTGTTTTTCAAGACAGGGTTTCTCTGTGTAGCCATAGCTGTCCTGGAACTTGCTCTGTAGACCAAGCTGGCCTGGAACTCAGAAATACACCTGCCTCTGCCTTGGATCAAAGAATTGGGCTACCATACCCTGCCCTTTCATTTTCCATCTTCCTCACCCAGGCAGCTGCCAGTATTTTCAGCACTCTGCCCTGGGTTTTATTTCTTTTAAACTCAAACGAAACTACCCTGGAACTTAGAAAGGTACAAAGTCTCATATAGCCCAAGCTAGCTCAGAGAGTCCTGCGTAGTCAAAGATCCTCAACTTTTAATTTCCTTCCTCTGCCTCCTCACTGTATGTGTCAACCCATCAATGGGAGCGGGGGTAGTTATTTTGTTTCTACAGGGTTTCTCCGTGTAGCCATGCCTATCCTGGAACTGGCTCTGTAGACCAGGCTGGCCTTGAACTCATAGAGATCAACTTAACAGCTTCTTTTTTTTTTTTAATTAGGCCTATAGGCCTAAAGTAGCCCATGTCTGTTATCCTATCCATAACTAGTGAGTTGAAGGCCAGCCTGGGTCACGTGAGATGTCCATTTTAAAAAAAAGAAAAGAAAAAAAAAGTCCTCACCGGAGGTGGAGAGGTCTCAGGAATTTGAGAAACTGGCAAGAGCTCCTCTGGAAAACCAAAGCAAAACGAAGACGAACCAGGCAGGGCCAAACCATCACAAGCATGCGCAGTGGCGCCGAGGAGGCCGGGGCGGAAGTGTCGGTGGGAAGCTGGCTTCTGGAGCTCCAGGCTCCGGCCACGCCGCGGTGAGGGCCTGGACGCTGCTCCCCGCCCCTTCGTGGGGTTTGCCTTCCCACCCAACCCTCCGTCCCTCTCCTACCTCCCGGCCTCCGCCTCTGCCAGGCTCCAACATGGCGTCGGCCACGTCCCGCCAGGCCTGCTGAGGGACTCTCCGCCTCCTCCCGTTGCCCAGCCCTCGCCGAACCTCCACTCACCTCAGCAATCCTGGGTTCTTTCCGCACCGGGACAGAGGCCACCTCCACCGCACTTTGCCAGCGATTGAGTGCTTACGCCGGCCGACCTCCGCCAGAACTCTTTATTGGCAGCAGCAGATTCGCCACAGACGTTATGCTGCCTTTTTTTTTTTTTTTTTTTTTTTTCTTTCAGAAACAGTTTCTCTCTAATCCTGACTCTCCAAGAACCACGGTGACCTCGAACTCAGAGGAACACGCCTGCCTCCTGAGTCCTGGAAATAAAGGCTTGGGGTCCTTCTCCGTCTCTTAAATTACTTAGAAATATAATAAATTGATTATATACATTCAACATATGGAAGTGGATATGTATGTATATATTTGTTTTGTTTTTTGAGACAGGGTTTCTTTGTGTAGCCTTGGCTGTCCTGGACTCTCTTTGTAGACCAGGGTGGCCTTGAACTCAGAGATCTGCCTGCCCCTGCCTCCCTGAGTGGTGGCATTAAAGGCGTGCACCACCACTGCCTGGCTAAGTCACGAATATTCTTGATTCTTCCTCTTTGTATGTTTGGAGGCAGGGACTCTCAGAATATTGGTACACTGGGGCGCTAAACTGGTCCTCTCAATTTCGTGACAAGTTGAGCCATGAAACCCACTGTGATGTTGGTACTCCGAACTGAACTCTGACCCTCTTACAAGTACACTGTTATAAGCCACTGAGACATCTCTCCAGCCCGTGATTCTTTGTCGTAATTGTTTGAGATAGGTTCTCATGTAGCCTAGGCTGGCCTATAACTCACTACATAGGCAAGGATGGCCTTAAGTTCTCTTTCTCTCTCTTGAGACGGGTTCTCACTATGTAGCTCTAGTTGTCCTGGAACTCACCAGGTAGACTACTGCTCTCAAATGCACAGACGTCCACCTGCCTGTGCCTGACGATAGGATTAAAGGTGTGCTCTATCTTGCTGGACTTGAACTCTAGATCCTCCTGCCTTCACTTATGGGTGCTGAGATTACTGAGCGCACACCACAGCTGGCTATATTTTCTTTCTTTCTTTCTTTCTTTCTTTCTTTCTTTCTTTCTTTCTTTCTTTCCTTCTCTCTCTTTCTTTCTTTCTTTCTTTTTTTTTTTTTTTTTTTTTTTTTTTTTTTTTTTTTTTTTTT
>NW_026590062.1:12882376-12886479 GCF_907164565.1 Psammomys obesus | reverse complement strand
TTTTTTTTTTTTTTTTTTTTTTTTTTTTTTTTTTTTTTTTTTGCCTGAGGAGTTTTTAACTTTGTAGCCCAAACTGGCCTGTTGCTTCAACTTCTGGAGTTTTGAAATTACAAGCTGTACACCAAGACACCAGGTTTAACCTTTCCACAGGTCTCACACTCAGACTCTCAAGAAAAGCCTCACACCTGCCATTCCCTGAGCCAAACCCGTTTCACTCACTCCACAGCTCCTCAAGGAAAGGGATGTCCTGAGCCAGTGGTAGAGCAGAGCTGAAGGCCAGGAGGGTGGGGAACTGGAGTCCCTTCCCATAATCCCCTTTTAGGCTCTTCCCATGAATAAGCAGATCACAGAGATTTCAAAGCAAAACAAACAACAAAAAGAAAAACAAGACAGTTGAGGTGTTTTGTGGCTAAAGCCTTTAATACCAAAGACAGGTGGATTCCCATACCTTCCTGAATTCAAAGCCAACCTGATTTACAGAATGAGTTCCAGGTTAGCCAGTTACTACTGATGCACAGAGACTGAAAACAAGCAGCCTGGACACCACTCTTCCTGCACATAGCACCCAGCACCTTCCCCAAAGAGTTTAACTGAAGATGAATTCCTTTTTTTTTTTTTTAAAGATTTATTTATTTTATGTGTATGAGAGCTCTATCTGCACATACACCTGCTTGCCAGAAGAGGGCATCAGATCACATTATAGGTAGTTGTAAGCCACCATGTGGTTGCTGAAAATTGAACTCAGGACCTCTGGAGGAGCAGCCAGTGCTCTTAACCTCTGAGCCGTCTCTCTAGCCCAAACATGTATTTCTTAGGGGAGGAATGTTCCAGAATCCTGGCTGTTTTCCTGTATGAATAAATATGATATCTGGAACCCTGGAGCAGCCACTTAAGGAGACTGGTGGTGTCACAGGAAACCAGAGGACCTGACCAATGTGCCCATGTCCCCCTACAGGCCACTGTTGGTGGAACATTTCTATTTGTGGTTGTTAGCCACCAAAGCTCTCCAGTTCCACTCTGATTACATGTGACACACACCCACTTACTTGCATTTTTCCGTTTCCTTTTTTTTTTTTTTTTTTTTTTTTGTCGTAACTTTTCGCAGGGGAATAGTGGTTTGAAAAAAAAAGTAAGCTATTGATATTCTGAAGGACAGTAGAGTATATGAGGATGTGAGGGGAGGGGAGAGAAGACATCAGGCTGGGAAAAAAGACCTGCTGTGCACTTCTCAAGAGAGAACCTTGCCTTGAAATTACTTTAGGTTTTTTGTTGTTGTTGTTTCTTCTTTTCTTTTCTTTCTTTCTTTCTTTTTTTTTCCTGGTGTTCCTAGACAGGGTTTCTCTGTGTAGCCCTGGTTGTCCTGAACTTGCTTTATGGACCAGGCTGGCCTTGAACTCATAGAAATCCACCTGCCTCTGCCTCCTGAGTGCTAGGATTAAAAATGTGCACCCCCAACTCTTTTTTTCCCCTTTCTTTTCTTTTTTTTTTTTTTTTTCTTTTCTTTTTGAGATAGGATTTTCTAAATGGCTCTAGCTATTCTGGGCCTCACTCTGTGAGGCCAGACTGGCCTGGACATAGAGAGATGCCTGCCTGTCTGAGTGGTGGGATTAAAGGTGTGTGCCAGGGGCTGGAGAGATGGTTCAGAGGTTAAGAACACTTGCTGTTCTTCCAAACGTCCTGAGTTCAATTCCCGGCAACCACATAATGGCTCATAACCATCTATACTAAGATCTGGTGTGCAGACAGAATGTTGTATAAACAATAATTGAAAAAAAAAAAAGGTGTGTGCCTTTAAGTACCTGATTTTTGCTTAGCTTGTGCCTAGGTCACAGTATGATGGTAGAGAGCAGAGGGTGATTTTTGGAAGTTGGTGCTCTCTCTCTCCCACCTTGCTGAGGCAGGGTCCCTCTCGTTTCTTCTGCTGTGCTGTGGACGCCAGGCCAGGCTGGCCCAGGAGCTTCCAGATGATTCTTGATGGAGACCACTGCATGTGGCTCTTTACATGGTACTCAAACTTGAGCCTTCAATTTGCACAGCTAATGCTCTTACCAAAATCATCTCCCTAGTCCCACTTCGGTTATGTAAGTGCATAATTTCATAATTTTTTTTGTTTGTTTTTTTGAGACAGGGTTTCTCTCTATAGCCTAAGTTGTCCTGGATTCACTTTGTAGACCAGGCTGGCCTCGAACTCACAGCAATATACCTGCCTCTGCCTCCTGGAGTGCTGGGATCAAAGGTGTGTGCCACTGTGTCCAGCTTCATTTCATGATCTTTACTAGGTAAAAAAAGGATATGAGGTGGGGAGGAAGGAGGCTGTGGAGCTCCAGAGGGTCAATTCCTGGGAAACCTTCAAGGCAAGGCTTTTAGCAAGGTCAATAATTTGGAAGGGTTCGGGCTGTCTTGGTATCTGGGCATGTTGAAGTCAATGAGGGAGCTGGGGCATGACTCAGTCAGTAAAATGCTTGCTCTGCAGGTACAAGGACTGAGTCTGAGCCCCGGAACCCGTGCAGCAAAAGCCGGGCATGATGGCCCACATCTTTAATCTCAGCACTACGGAGGTGGAGACAGGTGGCTGCCTGGTGCTCACTGGCGAGGCAGCCCAGCTGAATCGGGTTGCCCTGGATGCAGTGAGGGACCTGTCTCAAAAACTAATAAGGTGGAGAGCCAACAAAATGACTCAGAGGGTTAGAGCCAGCATGGGGACCTGCCACACCTGGAACCCACACAGAAAAGCCTGATGCAGCGGCATGTATGTATTGTTCCAGCACTTCAACGCTGAGGTAGGCTGGGCATGGCGGCCCACGCCAGCACTCTGGAGGCAGAGGCAGGTGGATCTCCAGGCCAAGGCAAGTCCAGGCCAGCCAGGACTATTACACAGAGAGACCTCATCTCAAAAACAAACAAACAAACAAACAAACCCCATTGAGGTAGGAGGGGACAAAAGAGTCACCTGGAAGCCCTCGGGTCACTTGACGAGTTCCTGGACAGCTGGGACTACACAGAGAAACCCTGTCTTGAAAAAACAAAACCTCAAATACCCACCCCACCAAATAAATAAGGTGGAGAGTGACTGAGGAAGACATATGCTATTGACCTCTGGCCTCCAAACATGTGGACATACAGATGTGCCCATACACTAAAGATTTAATGATATTCATTTCTTTCTTCCTTTTTCCCCTTCCTTCCTTCCTCTTTCTGTTTTCTTTCTTTCTTTCTCTCTCTCTCTCTCTCTTTCTATCTTTCCTCGAACTAACTGTATACTAGGCTGGCCTTGAACTCACAGAGATCTGTCTGCCTCTGCTTTCTGAGTGCTGGGATTAAATGCACCAACACTGCCCTTCTTTTTCTTTCTTTCTTTCTTTCTTTCTTTCTTTCTTTCTTTCTTTCTTTCCTTCTTTCCTTCTTTCCTTCTTTCTTTTTTTTGAGATAGGGTTTCTCTGTGTAACCCTTGGCCGTCCTGGGCTCTCTTTGTAGACCAGGCTGGCCTCAGACTCACAGAGCTCCACCTGCCTCTGCCTCCTGAGAGCTGGGCTCCCAGGCATGCGTCACCACAACCCGCTAACCCTGATTCTTATTGCACCATTACGGCAGTTCCTCTCTAAGCTTTGAGGAGAGAGAGGGGCTTACCTGTGCAGCCCGGTCAGGTCTAGAACTTCACAGTTCTAGGTTGAGAACTTGTTGCTCGTTCCTAATGCTCTCCCTTAACCTCGAGGTCTCATCCCAATCTCAAGGTGCTCTTGAGGGCAGCGATGTCTTCTGACGCGACCCGCTGCTGCATTTTTTTTTCTTTTTCTTTTTTAATAACAGGAAGCTGATTTCCCTTCCCTGTCTGGGATCTCTTCTATTCTGGACATTTCCTAGAAAGGAATGGTGTGTATGTGGCTTTTTCTGTTGCCTTTTTCCCTTTGGCGGCCCGTTTTCAAGGTTTGATGACGAACCTACATTTTCTCACATGTATTGAGAGATAGGCCACAAGATCAAGAATAGAGGCCCCTGTTGCCAAGCTCCACCGACTGCTCCTCATGCCCAACCCAACGGCTGCCTGAAGGTTTTTGCTACACACACACACACACACACACACACACACACACACACACACACAC
>NW_026590062.1:12881136-12882366 GCF_907164565.1 Psammomys obesus | reverse complement strand
ACACACACACACACACACACACACACACACACACACACACACACACTCACAGACAAACTTTCGATAGAGACGTGGAATTCCCCTCCCCTGCCATGCAAATTCGATAGCTGGAAAGCTCGAGTTCGCAAAGTAAAAAACAACAACAAAAAAAAAAACCCTCTTTCCATGACCACCCTGGAAAGTCCGCCCCCGTGGCCATGGAAACCAGGCTTCACGCGCCTGTCACCTAGGGCAGAGCTACGGGAGGCTCCTCCCCCGTGGGCTACCAGGCCTGCGGTGCTCGGTGCTCCTTCCTCCCCGCGCCCCTACCCACGGGCCGGTCCCCGTCTCCCCGCGTCTGGAGCACGGCTGTGCGGCTGCGCGCGGGCGCGGTTTTCGGTGGTTCGGCGCGTCCCGCGACTCGGCGCACCCACCCCCGGGGCCACCCAGACGGCGCCCACGGCGAGGGCTAGGCGCAGAGAAGTTTCCTGGCCCCTGAGCCAGGGGACGCTTAGGTGACGACCGCCCCGGTGGTCGCCGAGGTCGGGGCACCATGGAGGAGCCTCCGTTGCGGGAGGAGGAGGACGAGGAGGACGAAGAGGGCGCCCTGGCCAAGAGCCCCCTGCAGCTGACCGCGGACGACGTGTACGACATCTCCTACGTGGTGGGCCGCGAGCTCATGGCCCTGGGCAGCGACCCCCGCGTCACGCGGCTGCAGTTCAAGATCGTGCGTGTGATGGAGATGCTGGAGGCGCTGGTGAACGAGGGCGGCCTGGCGCTCGAGGAGCTGAGGATGGAGAGGGACAACCTCAAGCAGGAGGTGGAGGGCCTGCGGAGAGCCAGTGTGGCAGGAGCCCCGGTGAGCAGAACCCTGGCCTCAGCCTGGGACCCTTCCCGCAGTCAGTGTCTGGCTCTGTAGTGTTTCCTGTCTGTTGCAAGCTGCTTCCTTTTCGGATTTACTTAACTTCTTTAAAAAAAACTTTTTTTTAATCTTTATTTTATGTGTGTTTGTTTTGCTTTGGGGTATGTCTGTGCACCACAGGTATGCAGGGCTCGGGGAGGCCAGAAGGAAGCGATGACTACCCCACCCCACCCCCATGGACTTATGGATGGTTGTCATATGGGAGCTGGGAATCGAACCCAAGTCCACTGCGAGAGCAGCCAGCGCAGTGAGCTTCTGAGTTAGTTATCTCTCCTGCTCCGATTTCCTTTCCTTTCCTTTCCTTTCCTTTCCTTTCCTTTCCTTTCCTT
>NW_026590062.1:12867362-12881126 GCF_907164565.1 Psammomys obesus | reverse complement strand
TCCTTTCCTTTCCTTTCCTTTCCTTTCCTTTCCTTTCCTTTCCTTTCTTCCTTTCCTTTTCTTTTCTTCTTTCTTCCTTTCCTTTCCTTTCCTTTTCCACGACAGGGTTTCTCGGTGTAGCCCTGGCTGCCCTGGAACTCGCTCTGGAGACCAGGCTAACCTCGAAGTCACAGAGAGACTGCTGGGATTAAGGGCACGCGCCACCATCATGTGCAACTTACTTTCTTTTAAAAAAAAAAAATTCTGAATATTATTGGTGTGTTCCTGTGTGCCTCAATGTGTGTTTCAAAGGACAAGTTTGTAAGGTGATTTTCTCCTTGCACCATGCCAGTTCTGGGGACCAAATTCATTGCCTCAAGCTTGTGGGCAAGCAGCGTTAACTTCTGAGCCCTCTCTCTAGTCCATCCCACCTGCACCTTTGACTTTGACCTCCAGCCATGGCTTCGAGTGTTAGCAATTTCGGAATCACTTTCTCTCTCTCTTTTTGAAAGCAGAATCTCACAGAGTAGCCCGTACTGGCCTGTAATAGTGGCGTAGACTAGCCTCAAACTCACAGATACCCTCCTACCTAAGCAACCATGGTACTTGGAATACAAGCATGAGCCACTATGCCCAGTTTAAACAAAACAAAAATTCTAAGAAAGGACTTCCTCTAACGACACGCACACATGCTCTCGAGATACACAGACATATGTTTCCTGGACTCATTTTTTTGAGTGGTAAATGCGTTTATTTGCGAGGCTGAGGGTGGAATCCAGGACCTTGCTCAATCTGAACAGCAGCTCAGCTGCTCACCAGCACTTCTTTCACTCGTTCACTGCTTTCTTCTTTTGTATCATTTAAGGCAAGGCCTTGCTCCATAGCTCAGGCTGGCTTTGAACTCATGGCAATCCTTCTGCCGAGGTCTTTCTGAGAGTCAGAATCCAGGGTGCGAACCGTTGCTGCTGGCATGTGTCACCAGCTTCTAAGTTGCGGTGATGACTGTATGTGCAGGAACCCTGCTTCCGTATCCATCCTGGCTGAGGACCGAGAGCCTCTGTCTTAGCCTGGCCTTGGAGATTCAAGAAAAGTTTAAGTCCTTGACCTGCCTGGGTTGCTCAGCCATCTTCCTACTCTACGGTGCACTTGGTCTTCAGGAGTGGGGAAATGCAGGAAGCTCCACTGTGGCCTGGGAACTGTGGTTTGCATGGGGCCCAGCGCTTTCCCCCAGAGGAGACAAGTGTCACAGACACCAGAAGAAATAGAGTATTTTCTTCCTTAAATGCATGCTGTGTGTGTTGGGGGAGGGGGGGCCGGATGTGGTGACACATGCCTGTCATACCAGCTTGGAGGCTAAGGCAAGACCCTAGGGAGTTTTTGGCCAGCCTGGGCTATATGGCAAGACTCTGCCTCCACAAAGAAAAAAAGAAAAGAAAAGAAAAGAAAAGAAAAGAAAAGAAAAGAAAAGAAAAGAAAGAAAAACAGAGTCCACAGATAATTAAAATATTGTGTTCTTTAGTTTGTTAACTTTGTATCCCTGCTGTATCCCACTCCCTCTTTCCCTCCCAATCCTACCCTCCCAAAATATTGTGGTTTTTTTTTTTGTTTTTTTTTTTTTTTTAAAAAGCAGGGTTTAGGGGCACACACTTTTAATCCCAGCACTCAGGAGGCAGAGGTAGGCAAATCTCTGTAAGTTCAAGGCCAGCCTGGTCTACAAATCGAGTCCAGGACAGCCAGGGACCTGTTATACAGAGAAGCCCTGTCTTGGAAAACCAAAATAAAAATAGATAGATAGATAGATTAGATAGATAGATAGATAGATAGATAGATAGATAGATAGATATTGTGTCCTTTTTAATTACTTTTTGATGATTTTTAAGTTATTTTTACTTGTAGTCAAATACATGTAACATGAAAATTATTTTCCAGGGCAGAAGAGTACTGTCTGCTCTTCCAGAGGTCCTGAGTTCAAATTCCAGCAATCACATGGTTGATCACAACCATCTATAATGTGATCTGCTGCCCTCTTCTGGCCTGCAGGTGTACGTGCAGATAGAGTGCTCAAATACATAAAAACTAAATCTTTTTTTTTTTTAATCTTTTTTATTTATTTTTGAGACAAAGTCGTACTGTGTAGACCAGGCTGGCCTCAAACTCATAGAATTCTGCCTGCTTCTGGCTCTCAGAGTACCGCAGATTTTCTTTGTTTACTCAAAAAAACCATGTTTTAGGTTTAGTCATTTTACTTTCTGTATATGAATATTTTGTCTGCATATATATGCACCATGTCCATGACTGTTAGCTCGGCTGGGACTGGGGTGGTTTATGGCTGTATGCCACCACGTGGGTTCAGGGAACCTGACCTCGATCCTCTGCAAGAGCAACCAGAGCGCTAAACCACGGAGCCACTTCTCTAAGGGCCGATTTTAAAGGTGGATGCCACCACCCCTGCCTGTTTCTTGATTATTTTTTTTTTTTTTTTTTGAGACACAGGGTTTCTCTGTAGACCAGGTTGGCCTCTACCTCAGAGATCTGCCTCCCAAGTGCTGGGATTAAAGGCGTGGGTCACTTCAATGCCCAGCTTGAAGTTAATTTTATTGTTGTTGTTAGCTTTACCCTGGTGGGGATAGACCTCAGGGCCTGGTTCACACCAGGTATGCGCTCCACCATTGAGTGGCTTCCCCAGCCCTCCTTTTCTGTGTTGAGTGGCACCAAGTTCATTCACTTACTATTTGTTTATTTATTTTATTGTGTGTTGGGGGCTGGGGTTTCGGATGTACGTATGGAGGACAGCTCTCTGGAGTGGATTCTCTTTCGACCTTGTGGGATCTGAGGATCAAACACAATTTTAGGCTTGGCGGCAAATCCCTTTACTGGCTGAGGCTTAATTTTTTTTTTTTTTTTAAGTTGTCTCATTGTATCACCTAGGCTGTGCCCAGCTTATTTTCTGTCTCTATGCATTGACCTACTGGAGGCAATTCATGTCACCAAATCCTCTCTCTTCTTTGTGACAGGATCTCATGTAGCTTAGACTGTCCTTGGACCCACTATGTAGCTAAGGCTGGCCTCGGACTCCTGATACTCCTGCCTCTACTTCCCAAGTGCTGGCATGACATGTATGAGCCGGCACACCCAACTTCATGCGGTTTTTCTCCCCTTCCCTCCTCGCTTCCTTTTCCTTTTATTTTTTAAAATTCAGATGGTATGAAGGTACTTCCCTGAAAAAACAACCCTCCTCCCCACTTCTCTTCCCTACCTACCTCTCCTCCCTGGCAAGCTTTTAAAGTGATCCCTTCTCTCTATCCACTTACAGAGTAACATGTGGCCGTGTTTTTCCTTTGTTTTTGCCATCATCTGTTTGCCACGCTGTTGCTCTGACTTTCCTGCAATGTAGCGGAAAGTTGGACTCATCCAGAATGAGAAAAGCTTCTCTGGACTTGGTACTGCGTGTCAGTCAGTCCAGCAGTCAGGAGGTGGCATCAGGAGGATTACCAGAACTGTGAGATCAGCCAGGTCTACATACTGAGATCTGGTCTTAAAAGCCCAAACGCCAAGCAAGGAAATAAACAAAGAAAACAGAAAGACTAAAAACTGCCAGGCATGGTGGCACACACCTTTAATCCCAGTATTCAGGAAGTAGAGGCAGGTGGGTCTCCATGAGGCTAACCTGATTTACAGAGTAAGACCCTGTATCAAAAACAAGTAACCCTTTCTCCTAAAGATAACTGGCTTTTTAAATTTTTTTTTAAAATCCTCTAGATAGGGCTAGTGGTATACAAAGCACTCTGCTCTCTTAATACCCCCTCCCCATTTTTTTTTTTTTTTTTTGAGGCAGGGTCTCTGTGTGTTTCTGGCACCTCTGAACTCCTTATGTAGACCAGGCTGGCCTTCAATTCACAGAGATGCACCTGCCTTTGCACCTGAGATCAGAGATCAAAGGTTTGTGCCACCACGCCTGGCTTTATTTTTGTTTTATTCTCTGGATTCAGGATCGGTAAACATATCCCTCGTGCCTTTAAGCCACCCAGGGAGAGGCTGGGGAGTTCTGAGTCAGCATTCTATTAAGAATGTCTTTGTTTTTCAGTGAACTTGGGAAAATTCCGCTGTCTTGTTATCAGTGGTGAGAATTCTGAACTGAGCGTACACTAACGCGCCACTGAGGGAGTCTGTCAACTCAAATAGCATGCATTGTGTGTAAGCTCTTATCTTCAGCCGAGGCAACGGAATGTAACCATGACATTAGGAATACAGCCACAGCAGTGTGACCCTGTCCCCGTGGGAGTCACATGGATTTTCCTGTTACATAATACATTGTATCTTGTGACTATGTGGTCCAATATTGGGTGTTGGGGACAAGACATCCCCTCCCCCCACTCTCTTCACCCATGTGAGACAGGCATGTGGTGCTCAGCATCTTCTTCCTTTTAAATGTGTTTATTTTTCTTTCATATGTATGGGTGCCTTGCCTGCATGTATGAGTGTGCACCATGTGTGTGTGCTTCATGCCTTCGGAGGCCGGAAGGAGGTGTTGGATCCTATTGGAACTAACGTGATGAACGGTTGTGGGCAGCTGTGTGAGTGCTAGGAACCAAATCTGGGTCCCCTGTAAGAACGACTCAATCTTTTTTTTTTCTTTTTAAATTTTTATTTATTTTTCTCCCAGAGCTGAGGACCAAACCCAGGGCCTTGCGCTTGCTAGGCAAGCGATCCACTGAGCTAACTTCCCAACCCCAAATCATTCGTTTTAATTTTATTTTATGTGTCAGATCACCTAGAACTGGGGTTACGGACAGTTGTGAGCTGCCATGTGGGTGCCGGGAATTGAACCTAGGTCCTTTGAAAGATGAGGCAGTGCTCTTAACCACTGAGCCATCCCTCCAGCCCCCAGAACTGCAGAGCCATCTCACCTGCCCTCTACTCTGATTTCCATCGATTCGTCCCCGCCCATTCTTGCTATCTGTCATTTTGATATTCAAGTTCTTCTCAGCGTTGAGCAGTAGTGGACCTTCAACCTTTCATTTTAACCATCTCCATTCCTCAGTTAATGCAATGAACTCTTTGGTCAAATTTTCTCTCCTCCAGTCCTGGCCTCAGCTTCTCTGATGAGCCCTGGGTCTCCCCTTAGGGAATGGTACTTTACCAAAACTCAGAGGGCCCCTGGGAGCCACAGAGCTGACCTTCCCCTTCGGGGACCGGTGTGGCCCGGTGTGGTGACTTGATCCTGTCGGCATGTTGTCTTTCAGGTGAACCTTGGACCGGACAAAATGGTGGTGGATCTGACAGACCCCAACCGGCCCCGCTTCACTCTGCAGGAGCTGAGGGAGGTGCTGCAGGAGCGCAACAAGCTCAAGTCGCAGCTGCTGCTGGTGCAGGAGGAGCTGCAGTGCTACAGGAGGTGGGCCCCTGCCGCAGCCAGGATGCGCCCCGCATTCCCGCATTCCACACTGGCTCCTGTGTGCCACGCCAGCTTACTGAACACCACCTATGTGCCAGGCACCAAGGGCACAGCTGCGCAGCTCTCCAGTTTGGGCTCTTAGTATCAAAGGTCCTTGATAGCCTAGCGGGAAAACCTAGCTAGGCGATGGTGCCACGTGCATTTAATCCCAGCATTTGGGAGATAGAGGCCAGTCGGGTCCACAGAGCCAAGCCCCAGGACAGCCAGGGATGCACAGAGCAACCCTGGCTTTGGGGGGAGGGGAGGAAGGAAATCCAGGCTATGTGTGGTTGCCCATGCCTGCAAGCCTGGCATTCCAGAAGTGGAGGCAGGAGGATCATAAACTCATAGGCAAGCCTGTATGACATGAGACCCTTTATCTACAAACATTTCATACATGTGTGGTCATGCATACCTGTAATCCCAATGTGAGTCTGAACGATCATGAGTTCAAGGCAGCCTGGGCTGTATAGTGAGATTGTCGTTCAAAACAACAGTGTCAGGTTTGATAGAACACCTTTTTAATACCAGCACTCAAGGGACAGAGGCAGGCTAGTCTCTACAAGTTAGAGATGTGGTCTACATTGTTAGACTTTGTCTCAAAACACAAAACAGATACTTTATTTTAGCTGGGTGTGGCATGACACCACACTCCTGCATCCCAGCACTCGGGGAGGCAGATCTCTGTGGATCTCTGTGAGTCCAAGGCCAGCCTGGTCTATAAGGAGAGGCCAGGACACAGAGAAACCCTGCCTTGAAAAACCAAAACACAGACAAACAAAACCCAATACCTTAATTGATTTATTTTGCCATCAGGGGTGGAAAGAGATCCACGGTACAGCTACTGACTTACCCTGCTCTCCATTCTTCCAGTGGCCTTCTTCCACCCAGAGACGCTCCAGCGGGAAGAAGGGAGAAGAACGCTGCAGTTACCATGGGCAACGGCGAGAAGGAGGAGTGGACCATCATGAAGAAGCTGTGAGTCACCTGGATGCCCCATCACTGTTAGATCATGACCAGGAGATGCTGTGAGCTGAGGGGGAGGCTGGCCAGCCCCAGGATGGGGAGGTTCTTCTCTCTCTTGGGGTTTGGTTGCAACCAGTAAGAACGTTTTATGCTACTTAGTTATAACTGTAAACAATGCTAGGAGGAAGTCTAAACACTGGACACATCCTGGCAAGGTGTGGCCAGGAGTGTGCTCATCGGATAAGAATCTCTCTGACACAATCACTTTAAACCATAATGTTAATAGCATTCTAATCATTCCTAAGTTAACTTTCCAGGGTTTTACCTGTCTATGGTCAACCAGGGTCCAAAAATATTAAATGGAATATTCCAGAAATAGTGCATTTTCAGCCGGGCATGGTGCTATACACCTTTAATCATAGTACTTGGGAGGCAGAGGCAGGTCATTCTCTGTGAGTGCAAAGCCAGCCTGCTCTACAAAGTGAGTTCCAGGACAATCAGGGCTCTGTTACATAAAGAAACCCTGTCTTGAAAAACCAAAAAAAAAAAAAAAAAAAAAAAAAAAAAAGTGCGTTTTCAATTGCATGCTGTTCTGATAAAGTGTTTTGCCTCCCACCGTGTCCAGTCTCCGAGATCTGGTGAGTCAGCTGGTTGTCTCTGTGAAGCCAGGCTGTGTACACACTCTGCCTGTACACCACTCAGCACTTAGTAACCATCTTGAGCTCAAGGGCGACAACACAGCAGGGTCTAGTGACCCTCCTGGTAATGGTGGTGCCAGGGTAGGAGGACCTGCTGCTGGCAGCTTTCTCAGTGTGCACTTTTCTTTCTTTCATTCTTTCTTTTCTTTCTCTTTCTTTCTTTTTCTTTTCTCTCTCTCTTTCTCTTTCTTTTCTTTCTTTCTCTTTCTCCCTCAAACTTAAAAAAATCTACCTGCCTCTGCCTGCTTGAGTGCTGGGATTACAGTCGAGTCCTGTGCCATCATGCCCGGCTTAGCATACTTTTAAAAACTATTTTATTACATTTCTTATGCCTCTTCCTCCTTCTTCCACCCCAACCCCTTCCAACACCCCAACACTAGGTAGGAGAGAAAGCAGATTGGTGGGGAGAGGGGCTGTAGTTCTCTTGAACTACTTCCTGCTGCTCAGGGTCCTTGGTTCCTTGGGGCAAGTCCAATCTCTGTGTCTGGCTATCACCAACTTCTTATCAAACTGCAACAACAGCAACCAGGAGCTGGGGGGAGGGAGGCACCAGCAGCCGCCTTTCTCAGAGCCCCCTTTCTCTCTGGGCTCTGGCATTTATTCCCTCTCTAGAGTCCTCAGATTAAACTATCTGCAGCTGGCAAAGAGCGCCTCTCAGAGCTCTCACGAGGTAAATCATTTGCTGCTGTGGACAGTCTGAATCAGCCCTATATCCCACACCTGGGATTAAAATAAAACATGTTTACGATAACATAACTGAGTTTTTAAAGACACCAAAACTTCCCACTACATAACTTGGTATGCCAAAGAGAATCTATCTCTCAGGAACTTCTCTTAAATGAAAAGGAGGAGAGCTGGGGCTGGAGAGCTGGCTGGGCAGTAAAGAGCACATTTTGCTCTTCTGTTCTGACAGGGTGTCTTAGGGCTTCTAACTAAGGGATGAAACTCCTGAGCCAAAGTAACTTGGGGAAGAAAGGGTTTAATTTACTACCACTTTTATCTAACAGTTTATCATCGGAAGCAGTTAGGGCAGTGTTGTGTGACAAAACTTTTCCTGGGGAGACACAACACACATGTCCAGACCAAAATACAGCACCACCAAGCCCACCTTGGTGAACCATGAGTTTTATTGGGGTTACTTAACAGGAATATGGATGAGGGGTTGTTTGTAGGAGCAGAAATCTTTAAGGGCTCAGAGGTTAAGAGCACTGTCTGTTCTTCCAGAAATCCTTGGTTCAATTCCCAGCAATGGCATGGTGGCTCACAACCATCTCTACTGGGATCTGATGCCCTCTTCTGGCATGCAGGTGTACATGCAGATAGAGCCCTCATATACATAAAATAAATTTAAGAGAATTTCCAAAAAACTATATATATATATATATATATATATATATATATATATATATATATATACATCCTTTATCTCTTTCCTTTCTTCCCTTTGACCCTTTCCATGTCACACATGTGTGCACACACACACTCACACAAATATATAAATACAACCTGCCCAGCCCATAATATTTACTTGTGTATAATATATGTATGTGTATAAATATATATAATGATTTCAGGGTTGCCCATGGGCATTGCAAAGCCAATTTGTGGTCACTCATTTGGGGAAGACTTGTGTGTGTGTGTTGAATATCTCTTAGTTGCCATCTCCTACATTAAAAAAAAAAAAATCTTTTTGAGACAGGTTATGTCTGTGTACACTGTCCTGGAACTTGGTATATAGACTAGGCTGGCCTCAAACTCACACAAGTCCAACTCGCTCTGCTTCCCGAGTGGAGTGTTCTGATTTAAAGTGTGGGCTTTTATCACACTTTTTAATAGCATACTGTACCAATGAGCTGTATTCCCTGCTCTTTTTGTTTTGTATTAAAAAAATTTTTTTTGAGACAGACTCTCACCAAAAGTTGCCTAGGCTGGCCTTGAACTCCTGATCCTCCTGCCTCTACCACCCAAGTGCTGAGATTACAGATGTTGCCCACCTACCGCTGCACCCAGCAGGGGGTCCCTTTCTCTCTGAGAGGGGAGCATGTTGGGGGAGCATGTGGGGCTCTAAGCTGGAGCGGTCACAGTGAGGTCAGTTGTCTGGGGAGCCTGGGGGATATCCCAGTCCAAGGGGAGCTTCTAAGGGCAGAAACCACTGGTTTCTTTCAGTCTCCCCTTTGGGAATTCTTTGAGCCAATTCACTGGTATTTATTTGAGCCAAAGGTAGCAAAAGTGAAATGCCTGGCCTTGAGGCTGCAGATTCACATCAGGTAAGCTCACTAAACTGGTGGAAGGAAGGAATGGGGGCACAGGTGACTTTCTGAGTAAATAGGTCAGAGTAAGGATTCTTGTCTTTGTCTGGAAAAGTGGGGATACAGGGAAGGGCTCTGTGCCCTGTGGGAATGGACCAGGGCAGCAGTGTAGGGCAGCAGGGCAGCAGGGGGGCAGGTGTGTGTACTCATCCATCGCTTAGGTTGTACCCAGTCTTTTGGTTTTTGATACTGGGTTTCTCAGTAGCCTTGGCTGTCCTGGAACTCCGCAGTCCAGCTCTGTAGTCCAGGCTGGCCTTGAACTCAGCGATCCATCTGCCTGCCTCTGCCTCTGCCTCCCGAGTGCTGGGATTAAAGGTATGTGCCACCACTGCCTGGCTGACAGAT
Organism: Psammomys obesus; assembly: GCF_907164565.1. Taxonomy (NCBI): domain Eukaryota; kingdom Metazoa; phylum Chordata; class Mammalia; order Rodentia; family Muridae; genus Psammomys; species Psammomys obesus. Next base: position 12,871,395 of record NW_026590062.1, on the reverse strand, counting down.
TTATTTGTAATTCAATGTATGTATTGGGGTTGTTTATGGGTGCCCATGGCACAGCAGATGTGTAAAGGTCAGACAGTGTATTAAAGTAGATTCTCTTCTTCCAACCCGTAGGGCCCAGGGATCAGGCTGGGACAAGTGCCTGTACCCTCTTTAACATCACACAGGCATTTGAGTGGATCTGAGGCCACAGCCTGCAAGACTGTCTTTTACCATGCTCTCTTTCTTTCCCTTCACCCAGGTTCTCTTTCCGGTCGGGGAAGCATACCTAGATTGAAGGCCACCGCTAAGGTAGTGACCCTCTGTACTTGACAATTGCCAAGATGCCTTCAGGAACCATCTTTCTGTAGTGTGTGTGCCTTGGGCCTGTTCACTCATTTCTCCCTCAAAGCAAAGGAAGATGTTCTCATGGCCCACCTTTTCCCTGGGGACAGAACTGGACAGCCACCAAGCTTTGGCCGGTGTGACAACATGAAAGACTCCAGAAAGCAAAGGAACAGAGCATGGCCACATTCTTCCTCCACACATGCAGGGAGGCCTCTGGTCTGCAGCCTGCTCAATGATAATCCGGTTTTTAACACATGGCAGGGAGAGACAAAAAAGTGGGAAAATACAGAAGTGACTTCACTGATATTTGGTGAATACTTGATCCTTCTCATGCACCCTTCTCTACATGACTTTTGTATTAAAGTGGACTTTGATAGTTTCTATTCTTGTTTCAGAGTGGTTTGAGTTAAGATGGTGCAGGTGCCTGTGGGCATACAGCTCGTGTGTACTCCTTTGAACCCAAGTGAGGTGGCAGGCAGGGAGGCTAAATCCCTGCAGACTGAAGTAAATGCCAATGATCTGACTCATAGGGGACCCAAGCCTTTTGAGGTCAAGATTAGTGCAAATAAAGCACTTCTTTTTTTTTTTTTTCAAACTAAAGCAAGCAAAACATTAGATGTCAGGTTCCCCTAGGACTGGAGTTACAGACTGTTAGTTGCCGTGTGGGTGCTGGGAATTGAACCTGGGTCCTTAGGAAGTGCAGTAGTCAGTGCTCTTAACCACTGAGCCAGCTTGCCAGTCCTCAGAGGACAGCTTTTGAGAGTCAGTTCTGGACTTCTGGAAATCTTGAGGCAGGGCTGCTGGCTCTGGGGCTTCTGGGTAATTCTTCAGTCTCTTGCCTCATCTGCCTGTCCAAGCCCTGCCTTATGTAGCCCTGGCTGGCTTGAAACTCAGGTAGCTGCCTCTGCCTCCCAAGTACTGGGATCAAAGGGGCATGCGCCACAACCAGCAGATGTCCAGGCTTATACAGCCGGTGTGTGTACCCCTGGCTGTCCTGCAAGCTCATGTACACCAGGTTGGACTCACACTCAAAGAAGTACCTGCCTCTGCCTCCCGAGTTCTGGAACTAGGCGTGGCAGCTGGCGATTTTATACAGCCATCCATCCACATCCAGCGTAAACTATGGAACTTGCAAGCATTCACCAGCTGGAGCACTTGGTTTGAAACTCTGGTTTTCACTCTTAAGGATCTCTGCATTGATTACTGTGTGCAGAGCACTAGTCCAAGGCTTTTTCAGTATCGGTTTACCAAATCTGCCTGTAGTACCCCTACGGCATCGGTGCTGGGCAGGACGACACTGAAACATGACCAACAGAGCACAGAATCCTCTACAAAGGATGATGTGAGAATGCCCCTTGAGGGCAACAGGCAGGCTGTTCCTATTTGACAGACCTGCAGGCTCTAAGCCTTCTAGCCCCAACAGGTCACAAGTACTGAAATAGCAAAGCTAGTTGGCATGACATGACTGGGACAGAGGTGCAGCTCTAGGACCAGGTGATGCTTAGACAATTACCTCACGAGCCTAATCTATAGCTGGTGTGCTAGTGCACAGCTTTTATACCAGCACTAGGGAGGCAGATACAGGCAGATCTGAGTTAGAATTCAGCCTGGTCTAGAGTGAACTGCAGGTCAGTCAGGGCTATACAGAGAATCCCTGTCTCAAGGGGAAAAAAAAAAAAAAAAAAAACAAAATGACAGTGTGACAATGGAGCCTGTGTGGGCACGGGCACCTGTGATCCCAGCACTAGGGAGATAGATGTAGGAATAGGAGCAGTTTTAGGCGGGCCCGGGACACGTGAGACTTAAATCCTGGCAAAATACCTTTCAGGGTATCTGGTACATGCTCTTCATTACCCAGCACTAAGCTTCCCAAGAGCCCTAAGTCTCACCCCTTTTATGTAAGTTAATCAGGGGCCTGGTTCTAAAACCGTGCTTGAATTCTGGCTCCCTGGAACAGACCTCAAAGTCCACTCTGCAGAAAGCCAGATCTCAGCCTTCCTATTTATATGCATAAAGGTAAACATAATTTATAGGAACCGGCTCCATGTATGCAGGTCCCATGGGGTCAAACTCAGGTAGTCAAGCCTGGTGGGCGGAACCTTTACAGGCTGAGCCAGCCAGCTCTGCTGCCTGTCTTATTCCAACTCCACCTTATTAAAAACAACAACGCATACGTGGCCTTGCCTGGCAATAAATATTTTAATAATTTTTTTTTGCTTTTATGATGACAAATGTTTCAAGTTTATTTCCTTTTTTGTTTGCTATTTAAATACAAAGCTAAGCCACAAACAGGTACAACCAAGACATTTTTATCTCACAGTTACACCCTCCTGTCGGATCCTCCTCCAAGTCTGGCCGCTGACAGGGCTAGCAAGGGGTGTGGGGAAGACTTTCTTAGGTAGCACCATCATGAGGCTGGGGGATGGGGGAAGGTGTTGGGGACAAGGGTAGGTTCTCATACCTGGCTCCTGAGTCCCAGCCCCTGGTCTGAAGGTGAATGGTGACAATTAGTCCTGTCCAGGGACAAGGAAGCCACCTACTCTTGCTATCAAAACTTAAGCGTCATCCTGGTTATCTGCCTGCTACACACCCTGGTGCCAAACACATCTGATGCCTGCTGCTGGCAGGGGTCCCAGACTGGCAGCATCCTCACAGGATACCAGGGGTTCTGCCTTGACAGCAGGAAAAGAACTTTGCACGCAGCAGAATTGGGGTTGGTGGTGGTGGGGAAATGGGCTTAGTAATGTCTGGTCCCACTATAAAACTTCACTTTTGATTAGAATAGGGTACCATCTCAAATCTTCTCTACACACCAGCCAGCCAAGCCAAAAAGATAAAAAGAATCCCAGAAGAAAAAGAAAAAACGCATTCATTTCACTCCCTTCAAAACCTATATACATATAAGTTGTTTTCTGTGGTTTTTTTTTTCTATTTTTTCTTTTTTTGATTTTTTTTAAAATGTTTCGTTTTTTAAATTTTTTTATTTTTTAAAATAAATTCAGTGTTCACATTTCTATAAAGAATTAATGCAGTTTCAGACCTGCCCTGCCTGGGCAGGACAACGGTGCTTTTCCCGGCCTTCCTCTAGTCTGACTGCCCACCCTGATGCTTCGAGGTGCCTGGAAAAGCCTTAAGCTGTAAGCCTGTGGAAGAGGTGTGTTCCTGGCCGGGCCTCTGAGCCTCAGGCTCAGTAAGCTTTGGAGAAAGCAGAGGGGAAGACTAGCTTACTGTGAAACTTTTGTTAAAAAATATTCCTACATGTCAATGTGTACGCCTGTCAAGACGCTGAGGAGAACAAGAGCTTGGAGACATCCCGTCCAGGCTGTGCGTGGGGGGAGGGGTGTGACAGCACCCTCACACCCGCCTGTCCTTGGACGTGGGGTGCGGGGGAGTCCTGGCTTTCATCTTGGGCAGAGCCCGGCTTCCTAGTTCATGTTCGACTCCATTCTCTAAAACCTGTGCCGAGTCTCAGACTGCACGGGAAGCACAAACGTTTAGCTTGTATGCAAAAAGGTACAAAAAACAACTAGAATATAAAAGTTTTGGTAATATAAGGCCATCTGTTCAAGTCCGCCTCGGAAACCTGTAACAGATATTTAAATACTACATGAAAAGGCATCTTTTTAATATACTTTTAAAAAACATTTGAAGTAATTAGCTAAGTGTGTGTGTGTGTGTGTGTGTGTGTGTGTGTGTGTGTGTGTGTGTG
>NW_026590062.1:12853781-12867352 GCF_907164565.1 Psammomys obesus | reverse complement strand
TGTGTGTGTGTGTGTGTGTGTGTGTGTGTGTGTGTGTGTGTGTGTGTTTGTGTGTGTAAAAAAAAATCATTTCCCTTTGAGGGCACTTTGTCCTTTGAAGGAGGCAGGGAGGCAGGGAGGCCACGCGGTCAGTGCTTCAACCAAGGGTAGGCTTCGATGGAGGCCTTGCTCCGGTCACCATAGTCGTACAGGAGCTCCTCCCCAGCTGCGATGTCTCGGGAGGCGATGAGGATGAGGTGAGGCACGCCATCAATGTCATGCAGTTTGGTCTGGCAATTCCCACACTTACTGTGGTTGATCAGTCTCCCTAGGCGGTTCGTTTCTCGAGTGGCATCCACGCTATGGTGACAGGGGAGAAAGAGGGTTACATAGATAAAAAGGCTTTTGACCTGGCTGGGGTCTTGCCCCATATGGCCCTGGTGGGATGTGGACTGGCAGCCCCATTTGGAGGAAGACAGCTTAATTCCAAAGAAGAGCTTGGGGACAGAACCCAAAGAACTCCCCATGGAGGTGAGGAGAGGAACTGCAGTGTTTCAAAATCTATAAATGGGTAAAAATCAGCTCCCCAGACCTCAGCCAGGAAGAGCAGTTCCTGCTCTGCAGAGCTGCTCGGGCAAATGCCCAGAAGGAAAAGCCTGTGAGCGGCTGGGCAGGTTTGTAGGCAGAAAGTCCTCTCCTGCTGGAGGATAACTCCAGTCCCAAAACTACCGGGGGTGGGGTGAAAGGAGTGAGCTCTCTGGACATGGCGCTTCACGCTTGCAAGCCTAGCACTCAGGAGGCCGAGGCAGGAAGCTGTTCAGTTTGAGGCCAGCCAGGGCTATACAATGAGACCCGACTGAATTGTAACTAGTAAGGAAGCTAACCTCAGAGACTCAGGAGTGGCTCCGGGTACCCAGCTCTCCGCCATCCTTCACTCAAAAGGTTAAAAACTCATTCACTCACACTGTGTACTTACCAGTAGGTTTTGCTCAGATACTGAAAATAGTACATGTAGCAGCCCGTGGAGGGGTCCTGCGCGTACAGAGCCTCCCGCTTCTTGGCATCGGTGATCTCAATGAGGTCCCCATGGTACTCTACCACAAAGTCCCCCCTCGAGAACTGCTTGGTGGCAATCACACCCCTGCCTTTGCCATCAATGAGATCAATCTGTCAGGAGGGGACAAGACAGTACAGGTCCGTAAATGTGACAGCTGTCACCAGGCACGATGTCTTCCAGACAGCTTGGACTATACATTTTCCCAACTTTACTGGGTGGACCTCTGTGTAGGTGGCTTAATGGCTTTTACTAACTGTTCTGGGTCCAGCTTCACATCATTCCCATGCCATCCCACAAAGAGCCCTCTATGCCCATTCAAAGTGCTCCTCATGCCAGGCTCCCAGCTGAAATCTGCTAAGTGGGCAGAACACCATTTTGCCAATGAGAAAAATGAGGCTTGGAAAGGCAGAATCACCTGCTCAAAGCCACAAATGGTGACACTTGGGGGCTCTGACCCATAAGGTTCTCTGCTTATTGGGGGAGCAGCAAGGCCCAGTGTCCAATACCCTCTGCTACACATGGACAGCTGCCCCGTTAGTCCATGGAGGGAGGCCAGGACTAAGTCCGAGAGTTTAGGTTACAGGAGGAAAGAAAAGGCTTTTGACCCTTGGTTCTCAGAGCAGACCCATCCAACACAACACCCTGGAGAGGTACAGGCCCTCACCAAAACTACAGGTATGTAAAACACTGAGAGTCGGAGTGTACAGTACATGCTTAGCATGCACAGGCTGAGTCAGTCCCTGGCATTGACGAAAACCAAGATCCATTAGGAGAAAGCAAATGTCTTAGATCCTGCCCAATGGAAAACAGTTGAGTAGCTGGGACGACAAAACTTTGTCACTATTCCCACTGTCCAGCGAGTCCTGGACTCACCAGGATGGTCCCAAACTCAGAGATCTGCCTGCCCCTCCCTCTCCAGTGCTGAGATTAAAGGCATGTGCCACCATGCACGGCCCACTTTTTCTTTTTTCATAGCCCACCCAGGGCTCAGCAGAGTGATACATGCCTTCAATCCCAACACTTTAGGGGCAGAGGTAGGCAGATCTCTGTGAGACTGACCGACCAGTCTGTTCTACAGAGCTGCACAGAGAAAGAGAAACCCTGTTTTGGAAAACACACCAAAAGGGGGGGAGGGGCTGACAGATAGCCCATTGATTAAGAGCACTTATTCTTGCATAAAACCTGAGATCAATTCTCAGCATCCAGCTGGTGGGTCAGAACCATCCACCACGAAACTCCAGTTTTAGGGGATTAAATGAATGCCCCCTCTGACTTCTGTGTTCACCAGGCTCGAATGTGCTGCAAAGACATACGTGCAAGCAAAACACTCATTCCACAAAAATTTAAATAAAACTAAAGTTAAAGTGGATGTTCCGTCAAGGATGCCTCATTACAGTTAAGCGGATGATTCTTGTGTGTACCCTTCCTGACATGCACACCTCACAAGAGATTTTGGGTCTGGCCCTTTGACACTCTATGGATCACCACAGTGCAATGGTGCTCTGGCCTTACCTTCATGCCTTCCTCCTTACCACTCTCAATCAGCTCATCTATTTTTCTCCTCTCTTCAGACTGTGTGGAAAGGAAATGAAACAACGGTTAGTGTTCACCTGCTGGGCCCCTGCCAACCTGTGACACCAAAGCCCTGAGCTTGCCTCTCCTTACTCGCATGCATGAGCAATCCATCATCTAGGTCCATCTGGAACAAGAGGGACACACACAGCTCTAGCCTGCTACACTTTAAACCTTTGTTTCTGTTGGTTTCTGAGACAAGCAATCACTCTGTAAGGCCACGCTGGCCTTGAACTCAAGATCCACCTGCCTCAGCCTCCAGAGTCTGGGCATCACCATAGTCAGCTAGTCTGGATCTCAAGTGTCTCCCCAAAGGTCCTGTGAAAAATGTATAGATGGCCCTGTGGTATCATTGGGAGGCACTGAAACTATTAAGAGGTGGGATTTGGGGCTGGAGAGATGGCTCAGTGGTTAAGAGCACTGTCTGCTCTTCCAAAGGTCATGAGTTCAATTCCCAGCAACCACATGGTGGCTCACAACCATCTATAATGTGAACCGATTCCCTCTTCTGGCAGGTGTAAATACAGATAGAACACTCATATACATAAAATAAAAAAAATAAAATAAAATCTTTAAAAAAAAAAAAAGAGGTGGGATTTAGTGGGGTCATGGGGATGTACCCTGTACGGGATAATGGGAGCCCTATTTTTTTCATTTTCAGCAATGAAGCAAGTGGTTTTGTCCCACATGCTCTTCCATGAGGTGCTGCCTGTAACAGGGTTCTGCTCATGAACTGAAGCCCCTAAGGCAGTAACAGAATAAACCTTTATTACCACAGATATTTGTGATAGAGACTTAAAAGTGCTGTTTGTCCTGTATAGTACTATAAAAAAATGTTTAAGTCACCAGGATCTAAAAACCAGGACCCCAGAGCTAGCAAGATGGCTCAGGGGGCAGAGGCCTCTGCTGGCAATCCTCACTATCTGAACTTGATCCCCAGAACCCACATAGTAGAAAGAGGGAACCAACTCCTGACCACCACACCCAAACCACAGCACACAAATGTCCTGCTACAAGTAAACATAAACTCTGGATTCTGACATCACATGAGATCACCGTCACCCATAAACTGGGCATAGTGGCCGGTGCTTGTAATTCCAGCTGCTTAAGAGGCTGAGGCACGATGTTCACACATTGGAGGCCAACCTGGGTTATATAGTACGCTCTGGGCCAGCACAGAGCAATGTGGTAACAGCCTGCCTCCAAAGGAAAAGGAAAAGGGGGCACTAAGGGGACAATGTTTGCACAACATATGGGTTTAATGCCCAGCACCACCAGATAGACAGAATCTGCCACTTGTCCCTCCTAGCTAACTGATACTTCCCTTGGAGGCCTAGCTCAGACCTCTAAGCTATGTCTGTCCTCCTAACCAGTAGGACAACACAGCAGAAACAGAGAAGCTGGCAATCTCTCCTGCTCCTACTACAGCTCACCTTGGATCCCAGTGTGCCCTCTCATTACACAGGATGCTAGGGAACAAGAGGGAACTATGGAGACAACAGATGCTCCAAAGCACTCTGGCTTATCAGATGGAGGCACTTCCTGGGCAGATAGTATCTGTGGAGGCCTTGCCACCTGCTGGGCTCACACCCTTGCTAGACCTTGTAGACAGAGCCTGGGGCCAGGGTACAACTGGCCAGTCAGTCCACACCTACCCTGGGAGAGGCCCTGGGACACCTAATGGAAATACTGATGAGTGAATGAGACCAGGTGTCCACCTCTAGGACAGTCTAAAATCTAGCCACCTTTGTCTCTGCCCCTATTGCTGGACCCAGTTAGGTCATTATCTGACAGCCATCTCCTTAGGCTCAGGACTTCCACTGTGAACCAAGACTCCACTCTTTACCTAGCACCACAGGAGTCTTCTGAAATATTATTTGTTATTACTAGTATTATTTTTAAAAGCACCACTACATCCAGCCCTTTAAAAATTATAAAAGAAGTCACATCATTGCAATATGTTCACCTAACAGTGAATGCTGCTTCCCAGGTAGTGACAAATATACAGAATGATTCAAGATGATAATAATAGAACAGGTTAGTAATGGGTCCCTGAGAAGGGTCTGTAATACCTTTGTAAGTTTTCTATAAATCTAAAATTACTAAAAAACTTTAATACTAACACTTGGGAAACAGAGGCAGGTAAATCTCTGTAAGCATGGTCTACAGAGAGAGTTCTAGGCAGCCAGGGCCATACAGAAAAACCCTGTCTCAAAAAACCAAAACCAAAAATTAGTTTTTTAATTTAGAATTAAGTCAAGGGGTGGTGGCACATGCCTTTAATCCCAGCACTGAGAGGCATAGGCTGGTGGATCTCTGAGTTTGAGGCCAGCCTTGTCTACAGAGTGAGTTTCCGGATGGCCAGAGCTGCACAGAAAAACCCTGTCTTGAAAAGCCAAAAACAAAGCAAAACAAACTCCAAGTGCTGAGATCAGAGGAGCACAACATCACATTCACCAGGAATGCTGGTTTAGTTTACGCCTTCCCAATCATTACCTTTTTCTGTTTTGAAACAGTTGGGCTTTGAACTCAGAGATTGGCCTGCCTCTGCCTCCTGAGTACTGGGATTAAGGGTGTGTCTGCCAGATACAGGCCTCAATGCCTCACTCCCCATCAGCTACACAGCCAGCTCTTCCAGAAGGCCAGGTCTCCAGCCTCTAGGCCTTTGAGCAGCTGTGCTTCTTGCCTAGGGTGACCTTTTCCCTAGTCCATCTGCTGCTTGTTTCCTCCTGTACTCCAGAGCTGTCAAGACACCTTTTCCGAGAAAATGCAGATTCCAGGGGACCAAGGAGCCTTAGGCTCACAACGCTACCACACTACTCCTCTCAGTAAGCTAATATCCAAAGGCACGCAAAGTTAAGTTTTGTCGTCCTGACAGGACTCCTGGTGATTACACCTAGGGTTCTTGCCTGGGAGACAAGGGCTGTAGAGCTGTGCTCCAGCACTAGCTAGGGGTTTTATTAAGTCGCTAACCACACCCTGTGGGAATAGGCAAGGCCTATAGTCCTCAGGTGGCCTCAGAAAAGAGGAGGGAGCCAGGGCACTGCCAACAGTTGCAGTTCTTGCTACCGTGTAGTTGCCACTGCATCAAAGGGCAGGCCAACCAGACAATGGACTCCTTAACATAGCCCCATGAGGCTGGGGGCACCTCTCTATGGCTTGCCCTGTGCTCAAACCCCTATGGTCCAAACCCCTCCCTCCTCCTCTGAACTCTGGACCTGGCTCTACCCTGGCTGCTTTTCTTCAGCTCCACAAGGAGTCTCAGATCTTGGTACTTTGGTCATCTACAGTAGCTCTTGGTCCACCTACTCAGCTCCTAGCTTGGCCTAGTCAGATCAAGAGGAACTTCAACCCTCTGACAGGCCCAGCTGCTATGCCTTCCAGCTTTCTCTGCAGTCAAGAGAACACAGATCCTGCCAGCAACAGCCACATACACACCGCCACAGGCGCTGTCACTTCACTGCCACAGCCAGCAGCAGGGGAACAGTGCTCTTTCAGCAGAGCCAAGACAAACAGTGAGGGACACAGCATGGCTCTTGCTTGTACTGGTGCCTGGTCTAGCAATGGGGCACACTTTCCCCACTGCTGGAAGCAGGTGACCTCTGCAGCCGCCCCCGGAGCACAGAGCCCCAGGTGCTCCTACCCAGCAGCCCCAGACCCCTGTGGGGCCTGCCACGGTTACTGCCTGGCTGAGGAGCCCTGGTTTCTGACGCCTGGCACCACCTCCGCTCTGCAGTGCTATCTTTGAGAGTGACTGACCCAGCACAGACTCCCACTGCTGGCGGCTGTTTCTAACAGCTCATTCGTGGCCAGAAGACTCTGTCTTTCACAAGAAATAAAGCCAAATCCAGTGAGGAGGTGGAGGAAGGGAGGCAGACCCCCCTCCTTTGGGCTGGTTTTTAAGATAAAGCTGCATAGATTAAAAGAAAAGAGGTTGGCAGAGTTACAGAGCTGCAGATCTGTCATCTCTGATGCTGACGAGACCTTTGCAGCAGACAAAATGCTTCAACTGCCCAGACCAGTACCCTCTTCCCTGTTTGGAGGTGACCTGAACCCTCTAGAGTTCAAAAGAGAGTGAGGGCAAGGAGCTATCTAGCCATACCATTGGGGTTCAGAACAGAGAAGCAATAACCACACCCCACTGCACCAAATATTTACAAGGCCGCCAGCTTGGTACTGTACACACGGCTGTGGGCCACCTGGTCTGGCTGCCTTCTTGCCTACAAACCCCTTTGTGTTCAGCTGGAAAGAGGCAGATAGGACACCTGGGAACTGACCATATTGACAAACATGGAGGGTGGGGGTTGACAGTCTCAGCTAATTGCCATTTCCACGTCCACATCATTACGGAGCTTGAACTCCTAATCTGTCTCTAACCTCCTCAGTTAGAGACTCCTCAGTTAGTTCCTCAGTGCTGGGATTAGACAAAAGCTACCACCTCCAGTTTACAGGGGCTAGGGATGAGAGGACTTCTAGCAGCAACTAAGCAACTTAACTATCTATGTCCCTAGGCGCAGGGTGCCATTTATTTCAGACAGGGTTTTACTATGTAGCTATGAGTGGTCTCGGGCTGGAGATCTGGCCCCACCCTCCTGAGTGCTGGTATTCACCAAATGTCATGAACTCATTTCTTAATCTTTATAACATCGCACCACTGTATCCTTCAATTTACTTATTTATTTATTTATTGAGGCACAGTCTTGCTATGCAGCCCTATCTGGCCTGGAACCTGCTGTATAGTCTCATCGGAACATATCAGTTCTAGGATTATAGGTGTGTGTCTCCATGCTGGGCCTTCATCACTCCATTTCACACACACAGGACAGTGTGATACTCTAACACAAGGCTTGAGCTCAACAATCAGCATATACTTCCAAGCTACTGTTCTTTAGAAACTTCTAGGAGGCGGACAAGAAGACGCTCCTGAAAGAACAGGCAGCTTCCCCCATAGTCCCAGGCTCCAAACACACTGACAGCACATTCTGGAAAAGCCAATGTGATTTTCTTTTCCAGGAAGTACAGGTTACAAGGATCCCCAGAGGGGTTTTAAGTATGCATGCCTCCTGACCCACCTGGAAGGTAGAGCAAGCTAAGGATGATCTCTGCCAGAACAAGACGCACACCCCAGGCTCCGCCCACACATGCTAAACAAAGCCCACAGGCCAGCTTGCTTCTCCCTGCTGCAGCCATCAGACCCTACCTGCAGCTCAGCTTTGCTCTTACGGGAGCTCCTTCTCACAGGGTAGAAATCTGTGAGTTTTCTATTCTGCTGCGTTTTCCCTTGAGACCTGAGTGAGAGGAGGGAAGAAAATAAACATGAGGCCTGCTGCCCTGCAGACCATACCCAGGAGTTAACTCCCTGTAATTGTGTTCCTCAGACACCAAGATGAGATGCACAGGGACTACATGAACATCTGCTCATCTACCTGGGTAAGCCCCAGTTTCAAGGACAACTAATTATTCCTCTCTGAGGAAAGAGACAGGGAGGGAGTCTTTGACCTCTAGCCCCTGCTACACAGATACAGGGAAACACCAGGAAGTGTGCTGTGATGACTCAGGGGAGAGAGGCATCAGGGGCCAGAGCTAGGCCATAGGCACCAAATGGTCTGTTAGGAGAGAGCTTCAGGCTACTTACTTTTTCCGAGAAACTGGTTTGCCCTTGAGGGGCTTTTTTAGGGCCTGTTTTGCAACCACTGCATTGGTAGAATCACATGACGGGGGTGGAGTTTTTGGAGGTTCTGCTGCTTCGGATTTTTGGTTTGGAAAAGGTGCCAGGGGACCTCTCCTGGCATCTTTGATTTTCTGTTCATCGGACTTCACGGCGCTTCGGATCACATTCCCAGCATTTCTTTTCTCTGCAGCAGGAGGGGTGTGGGACAGGGATTTACTCTATGTACTGGTTATCACCTATGTTCTAAGACAGGCTAAGAACAGAGCACCATGGCTATGTCACGGAGGAGCTGGAGCCTACTGAGCCAGTGTCCCCTAAGGCCAACCGGGCAGAAGTACTTGGATTTATACTTTGACCAGCACACTGAAGACAAGACCTGGTCCTCAGTATGTGGACAAGGGAGATAGCCTGTGATCATGTAAAGTATGTTGGGTGATAATGCTGTCCTGAGTGCTCGGCCAAGGGCTCTCAGACATTGCTGCAGATACACAAAAATAAGCTCATTTCCCAAAGCAAGAGCCAGCTAGCACTGACGGGACAGAGTGAGGGGAAAAAGCCCAAACTCTTACCCACACTGCCTGGCATACCTCACTTCAGTTTCTTAGCCAAACAAACCCTCCTTTTAAGGCTCTCAGAGAGTCTCCGGAAGGTACCCAGGCAGACTGGCGTGCACCCTGTCATGCGGTACTGATAGCAGAAGTCCTTACTGATAGCAGTGTGTAGGCCTGCACTGGTGAATCATGCTGTTTTTCACAAATGGATTTAACGATTTACTACTTTTTGTTGTTTTTTGAGACAGGGTTTCTCTGTGTAGCCTTGGCTAACCTGGACTCAATTTGTTGACCAGGCTGGCCTTGAAATCACAGATCAGCTTTCCTCTGCCTTCCTGAGTGCTGGGATTAAAGGTGTGCCCCACCAGGCCCAGGTACTGATTTACTTTTTTAAAGCAAATAACTAGTATACTATGCAGACATACGAGATGGCACAGTGATTTTGGGAAACAGTTTGACAGTTTCCTCATAAAGTTAAACATTGAGTTGTCACATGACCCAGCAGAAAGCTCCTCAAAGACTAAAAACACATGCCTATACAAAAATTGGTAACTTACCCATAACTAGCCAGAAAGCAAACATCCCAAACACCCATCGGTGGATAAATAGTTACTACATATCCTATTACTTCATTTGCATGAAATGTCCACAACAGGCAAAGCTGCAAACCCAGAAAGAAGTTTCAAGGCTGTCTAGAGCTGTGGGGGATGGGGAGTGCAGCCTGAGTGTTAATGGCTGTGTTCTTTGTGGGGTGATGAAAATGTTCTGGACTTAGAGGTGGTGGTTGTGTGACTCTGCACACACACTAAAAAAAAAAAAATCACCCAACCACACACTATGGAGCCGGGGATGGAGCTCAGCAGCTCAGAGTAAAATGACAGCACATGCCTGTAATCTCAGCCCACTTGGGAGGGGGAGGGAGGGGAACACAACCTAAGGGGAAGTTTGAGGCTGGCCGGGGCTGCAGAATAATAAAAGACTTGGGTTGGGACTTAGCCCAGTGGTAGAGTACTTGCCTAGGTGCCCAAAGTCTCTGCGTTCTGCCCCAGGTTCTACAAAATTAACAAATAAACTTTGATGCCTGGAATTACAGCTCAACAAATCAAAGAGGGAAAAGAAATGCATCACAAGTATCCAGGAAGGTGGAGCTGGTGATGGGCTAGCTTGGCGAGTAAAGGAACTGTCACATAAACATGAGGACCTGAGTGCGAATTCCCAGAACAGGCATTAAAAAAAGTGCGTAAAAGGGGTGCAGTCCACAGCATGAGATGACTCAGAGGTAAAAGCCATTGCCGTCAAGCCTCATTTCCTCAATTTGATCTTTAGGACCTTCACAGGAGAAAACCAACCCCTGTAAGTTTTCCTCCGAACCCCCACGTACATGACAGCACAGAGGTACCCGCCCACATGCATGCACACAAAGAAACTAAATAAATGTAATTTAAACAGAAGCCCCAGTTTAGCGAGATCAGCCCCACTCTCTTCTAGGCGGGAGTGTCCAGTGTCCTGTGTATACTGTAAGACCTGTCTGTGCCACAGCACAGCTGAGTGAGACTATGACCCTTCTCAGAAACTCCAATGTACATGTGACCCCAAATTCTATTTACTGTCATTCAGCAGCACCACATGGACAATAGTCACTCTGCTCAGCTATGACCTCACACAGAGTCCTTTGCCCACGCCTGGGTGGCAGGTACCTTCCTAACATCTGTAGGCACAAGGATGTAGAAAGATTTGGCCACAGCAGTGGGGCCGAACTGGCAGCTGCACCATCTCAAGGCCCTTCTACAACCATGCTGTACCTTACTCCCAAAACAGCTCAATGGGTGAGAGAGCATTTGTTCTTAACTGATAGATATGACAATTGGGGCTCGCAAAAAGAGCTGCAGCTTGCCCAAGCCTCTTCCAAGTGGCAGGTACAATTAAAAACTAAGTTATTTTGAGACTGACTGAGACAACTCTTGTGCATGGGGGTGGGGGGGAATCAAGCTGAGGGCAGGCTCCTTCCAGAGGCACAGCGCTCTCCCACATTAGTTCTCAAAGAAAGCCCTAGCTAGAGGTTGGGATTTAGTACTTCTGACCACTTCTGTTAGTGAACAGACAGCTTTCTCCTATAAAGCCAAAGGGCCTTGCTTGGCCTGGCAGGATTCATCTATAAGGAATGAGTTCTGGGGTGGACAGGAGCCTCTCCCTCCCTGAAGCTCTAAAAGGGAGTATCTGGAGGGAATCAAGATCCTTAGAGGGTTGCTTTCTTCATAGAGCGAAGCTGAATTTTCTTTCTGTGGTGTTAGGCGTGGACTTAGGGCTTTTCGCCTGCTAGGCAAGAGCTGTGCCACTGAGCCACATCCCAATCCTACTGACTGTGGGCAGCGGGGTGGAAAAAGCCTCAGACTGCAGTCATGCTGGCTTTGCAATCCTAGAAATCCTGACCTGGCTTTTACAGAATTTCCTAATAAACACGCACTATTGGTTTAACCTTTTCTGCTTCTTTTTGTAAAGTGCTCAGGATCAAATTCAGGGTCTCACATGCTGCCACTGAGCCCTGCACCAGCCTACGCTCAGTATTTAACTCAAAAATTCACACACAGGGCAAACTGCTTTGAAATTAACCCAGAGCGCTTGAATGGGAAGAAACCGTAGAAAGGGGGTCAGGGCCTGCCGTACAAGGTAAGTTAGTTGATTCCGAGTTTACCTCACACCGCAGTCCAGCACCTGCTCTGTACAACCTGAACTCACCTTTTCTGCACTTTTAACAATCATAGGTCTCTCAAATTGCAGGGCAGGTGTGTTATTTTTGCAATGTGGCAAGACACGCCTGAAGGACAGGCTAACTCTTGTGAAAGTAGGAGAAACCTGTCAGACCACAG
Source organism: Psammomys obesus (assembly GCF_907164565.1). NCBI lineage: Eukaryota > Metazoa > Chordata > Mammalia > Rodentia > Muridae > Psammomys > Psammomys obesus. Next base: position 12,855,655 of record NW_026590062.1, on the reverse strand, counting down.
GACACACACCCTGACGCATCCTACTCTCTCCACCTCGGTTTGTTTCTCACTAGTGAGAAGGAACACGGTCAACATCTCCCTCACACCCTGCACTGGGAAGATGAGAGAGGGGGGAGGGGGAGGGAGAGAGCGATTATACAACCTGAGCAGCGGAAGGCAGAAAGAGGCCATTCAGGACTTACCTTCTCGCTTCCTGTAGATTCCAGCTAATGGTTTCCCCTGGCATTTGACCTCGTGATGTGCAACCGAATTCTCTTCCTGAAGCGGGGAGCGCATTCCAGAGCATTTGTTCGGACTCATGTAGGCATAGATCTTTGACTGCCCAGCAAACACGTTCTCCTAGAAAGACAAACAACGTATTCTGAACGAGGCTTGAAAACAGAGACATTCCCACAGCATTTTAAAAGAAGAAGGGGAAATAATACAAAAGACAGACGGCATCACCACTCCAGGACAGGCCAACCAGGAGATGCCAGCCTTAGGAGAGCTCTCTCAGGAGAGCAACCAGCAGATTTTGAAGCCCCAGGTTTCTGAACATACGTACTCTTTACACCATGTCCCTAAGGAGAAAGTCTGACCAGCAGAGGACAAGTTGGTAAAGGAAGGTGCAGGCCGTTTAAGAAAAGACCTAACCTACCAGCAGCAGGGAGGTCAGAATGACCCAGGGAAAACCGACTCTGGATCCGAAAGGCTGGGCTGAGTCAGGGGTTAACTCCTCAGGCTAGGGAGTCAGCCAATAGCACAGAAACAGGCCTAAGGGAACCTGATTAACCGCTCAGTGCTGAGGCCAGCTGGGAGGGCTTGCGCACTGCCTGAGCTTGTGAGCCAGGCCTGGCCCCTCTCAAGCCACGGCAGCTCAGCACCTCCCAGTACTTTGGCTGAGGGATGGGGCAGGCCAATAAGAGCACAGGCTCCTGGCCAGCGCACTTAGGGCGGCCACTCCGCTGCACACCGCACCTTGGCTGCTAACATGGGGCAGACAGGGAGAGGCTGGGCGGTACAGGTCACCGCTGAGTTGGTGTCTTTGGGTGTGGGGCCTCTCCTCCGAGTGACTACCCAAAGGAGGGCTCTCCAAGAAACAATGCAGGGCCTGGCAGCCCGGTAAGCCACTAAACACCAGATCAGACACTTTGGGGACTGATCGAGGGACAAGAGCAAGACCCACACAGCCTTGAGAAAGCAGCCATCTCCATGGATCCTAGGTCTCGGGAGGGGCTGGAAATGCCACAGGGCCAGAGTCAAAACTTTTCGAGGTCAGACATCACCAGTCTGGGTCACAGTGGAGCCGGAGTGCAACTCCCGGCCGGGCGGCAGAGAAGGAAGCTGCCCCGCGCCAGTCCCGTTGGCGGGCGCCACTGGGGGTCGGAGAGCCCCCGCCGCTGCGCCCACGTGCGCGAGGCCCGGGCCCGGCTGGCGCACTGCTCAGTGCGGGGAGGGAGCCTGCTTACCCCGTCGCTGCGGGGCCTCCCCGGACCCCTCCGCTCCACCATCTCCGGGCCCGGGGCCGTCGCCGCCGCCACCGCCGCCGCCGCCGCCGCCGCCTCCACCGCGCGGGGCTTGCACATCTTCCTGCCTGGAGAGGGGGGACCCGGGGGAAGCGGGGGAGGGGCGCTCAGGGCGCGGCGGCGCTGGCAGCGGGACCATGGGTGCCCGCCGCAGCCATGTCTCCAAGCCCGCACGCAGGGGGCCCGGCTGCGCCGTCCCTGGGCCCGAGCCCTCGCCGCGGCGCCCTTCCCACCCGGCCCGGCAGGGGCCCCCTAGCCCGCCCCACCCCACGCGCCCGGGCCCGACACACCCACCTGCAGCCCGGCTAGGCCCATGGCGGCGCGGCCGGCGCCCTCGCCCTCGCCACGGCCCGGCCACCAGCGCCGCCG